>NW_027490145.1:0-300000 GCF_050948175.1 Xylocopa sonorina | reverse complement strand
GCAGATGTCTACGCGTCGAGGCAATAGAGTTCTAATGCTTCTTAAAACGCGATATCGCATCTCAATTCTATGTCACATGAGAAGATATGATGTTCATTGCGAAGTGTCATGTATACCTCGTATTCACTTCAAAAGAATGTAACTGCGACTATTCCTTGCTAGGAAATAGCGTTTGCAGATGTCTACGTATCGTAGCAATAGAGTTCTAATGCTTCCTAGATCGCGATATCGCATCTCATTTCTATGTTTCGTGATAAGATATAATATTCATTGCGAAGTGTCATGTACACCTCGTATTCAATTCAAAAGAATGTAAGTGCGACATTTCCATGCTAGGAGATAGCGTTTGCAGATGTCTCCGCATCGTGGCCATAGAGTTCTAATGCTTCTCAAACGCGATATCGCATCGAGGCCATAGAGTTCTAATGCTTCTCAAACGCGATATCGCATCTCATTCCTATGTTTCGTGATAAGATATAATATTCATTGCGAAGTGTCATGTTCACCCCGTATTCACTACAAAAGAATGTAAATGCGACACTTCCAAGCTAGGAAATAGCGTCTGCAGATGTCTACGGGTCGAGGCAATAGTGTTCTAATGCTTCCTAAATCGCGATATCGCATCTCTCTTATATGTTTCATGATAAGATATAATATTCATTGGGAAGTGTCATGTATACCTCGTCTTCTCTCCAAACGAATGTAAATGCGACACTTCCTTCCTAGGAACTAGCGTATTCAGATGTCTACGTACCGTAGCAGAAGAGTTCTAATGCTACTTAAATCGCGATATCGCATGTCATTTCTATGTATCGTTATAAGATATAATATTCATTGCGAAGTGTCATGTATACCTCGTAAACTCTCCAAACGAATGTAAATGCAACACTTCCTTGCTAGGAAATAGCTTATTCAGATGTCTACGTATCGTAGCAATAGAGTTCTAATGCTAGTTAAATCGCGATATCTCATCTCATTTCTATGTATCGTGATAAGATATAATATTCATTGCGAAGTGTCATGCATACCTCCAATTCAGTCCAAACCAATGTAGATGCGACACTTCCTTGCTAGGAAATAGCGTCTGCAGATGTCTACGCATCGGGGAGATAGAGTTCTAATGCTTCTTAAAACTCGATATCGCATCTCACTTCAATGTTTCATTATCAGATATAATATTCATTGCGAAGTGTCAAGTACACCTCGAATCCACTACAAAAGAAAGTAAATGCGACTATTGCTTGCTAGGAAATAGCGTTTGCAGATGTCTACGTAACGTAGCAATAGCGTTCTAATGCTACTTCAATCGCGATATGACACCTCATTTATATGTTTCGTGATAAGATATAATATTCATTGCGAAGTGTCATGTGTACCTCGTATTCACTTCAAAAGAATGTAAGTGCGACACTTCCATGCTTGGAAGTAGAGTTTGCAGATGTCTCCGCATCGAGGCCATAGACTTCTAGTGCTTCTTAAAACGCGATATCGCATCTCATTTCCATGATTCATGATAGGATATAATATTCACTGCGAAGTGTCATGTATACATCGCATTCACTTCAAAAGAATGTAAGTGCGACACTTCCATGCTAGGAAATAGCGTTTGCAGATGTCTCCGCATCGAGGCCATAGAGTTCTAATGCTTCTTAGAACGCGATATCGCATCTCTCTTCTATGTTTCATGATAAGATATAATATTCATTGCGAAGTGTCATGTATACCTCGCATTCACTACAAAAGAATGTAAATGCGACTATTCGTTGCTAGGAAATAGCGTTTGCAGATGCCTACGTATCGTAGCAATAGAGTTCTAATGCTGCTTAGGTCGCTATATCGCATCTCATTTCTATGTTTCGTGATAAGTTATAATATTCATTCCGAAGTGTCATGTATAACTCGAATTCACTTCAAAAGAATCTAGATGCGATATTTCCATGCTAGTATATAGCCCTTGCAGATATCTCCGCATTGAGGCAATAGAGTCCTAATGCTTCTTAAAACGAGGTGTCGCATTTCATTTCTATGTTTCGTGATAAGATATAATATTCATTGCGAAGTGTCATGCATACCTCCTATTCACTCCAAACAAATGTAAATGCGACACTTCCTTGCTAGGAAATAGCGTCTGCAGATGTCTACACATCGAGGCGATAGAGTTCTAATGCTTCTTAAAACGCGATATCGCGTCTCACTTCTATGTTTCATGATAAGATATAATATTCATTGCGAAGTGTCATGTATACTTCATATTCGCTTCAACAGAATGTAAATGCGATTATTCCTTGCTAGGAAATAGCGTATTCAGATGTCTACGTATCGTAGCAATAGAGTTCTAATGCTACTTAAATCGCGATATAGCATTTCATTTTTATGTTTCGTGATAAAAAAGAATATTCATTGCGAATGGTCATGTATACCTTGTATTCACTTCAAAAGAATGTAAATGCGACTATTGCTTGCTAGGAAATAGCGTTTGCAGATGTCTACGTATCGTAGCAATAGCGTTCTAATACTACTTAAATCGCGATATGACACCTCATTTATATGTTTCGTGATAAGATATAATATTCATTGCGAAGTGTCATGTATACATCGTATTCACTTCAAAAGAATGTAAATGCGACACTTCCATGCTAGCAAATAGCGTCTGCAGATGTCTACGCGTCGAGGCAGTAAGGTTCTAATGCTTCTTAAAACGCGATATCGCATCTCATTTCTGTGTTTCATTACAAGATATAATATTCTTTGCGAAGTGTCATGTATACCTCGTGTTCACATCAAAAGAATGTAAATGCAACTATTCCTTGCTAGGGCATAGCGTTTGCAGATGCATACGTATCGTAGCAATAGAGTTCTAATGCTTCTTAGATCGCGATATCGCATCTCATTTTTATGTTTCGTGATCAGTTATAATATTCACTGCGAGGTGTCATGTACACCTCGTATTCACCTCAAAAGAATGTAAATGCGACACTTCCTTGCTAGGAAATAGCGTTTGCAGATTTCTACGTATCGTAGCAATAGAGATCTAATGCATCTTAAAACGAGATGTCGCATCTCGTTTCTATGTTTCATGATAAGATATAATATTCATTGCGAAGTGTCATGTATAGCTCGTATGTACTTCAAAAGAATGTAAATGGGACACTTCCTAGCTAAGAAGTAGCGTTTCCAGATGTCTATGCATCGAAACAATAGAGTTCTAGTGCTTCTTAAGACGAGATGTCGCATCTCATTTCTCTGTTTCATGATAAGATATAATATTCATTGCGAAGTGTCATGTACACCTACTATTCACTTCAAAAGAATGTAAATGCGACATTTCCTTGCTAGGAAATAGCGTTTTTAGAGGTCTACGTATCGTAGCAATAGAGTTCTAACGTTTCTTAAAACGCGACATCGCATCACATTTCTATGTTTCATCATAAGATATAATTTTCATTGCGAAGTGTCATGTTTTGCTCGTATTCACTTCAAAAGAATGTAAATGCGACACTTCCTTCCTAGGACATAGCGTTTGCAGATGTCTACGTATCGTAGCATTAGATTTCTAGTGCTTCTTAAAACGCGATATCACATCACACTCCTATGTTTCATGATAAGATATAATATTCATTGCGAAGTGTCATGTATACCTCGTATTCACATCAAAAGAATTTAAATGCGACTATTCCTTGCTAGGGCATAGCGTTTGCAGATGCCTACGTATCGTAGCAATAGAGTTCTAATGCTTCTTAGATCGCGATATCGCATCTCCTTTTTATGTTTCGAGATAAGTTACAATATTCATTCCGAAGTGTCATGTAAACCTCGAATTTATTTCAAAAGAATCCAAATGCGACTATTGCTTGCTAGGAAATATCGTTTGCAGATATCTCCACATCGAGGCTATAGGGTTCTAGTGCTTCTTAAGACGCGATATCGCATCTCTCTTCTATGTTTCATGATAAGATATAATATTCATTGCGAAGTGTCATGTATACCTCGTATTCACTTCAAAAGAATGTAAATGCGAATCTTCCTTGCTAGGAAATAGCGCTTGCAGATGTCTACGTTTCGTAGCAAGAGTGTTCTAATGCTTCTCAAAACGCGATATCGCATCTCATTTCTATGATTCAAGATAAGATATAATATTCATTGCGAAGTGTCATGTATACCTCGCATTCACTACAAAAGAATGTAAATGCGACTATTCGTTGCTAGGAAATAGCGTTTGCAGATGCCTACGTATCGTAGCAATAGAGTTCTAATGCTGCTTAGATCGCGATATCGCATCTCATTTTTATGCTTCGTGATCAGTTATAATATTCACTGCGAGGTGTCATGTACACCTCGTATTCACCTCAAAAGAATGTAAATGCGACACTTCCTTGCTAGGAAATAGCGTTTGCAGATTTCTACGTATCGTAGCAATAGAGATCTAATGCATCTTAAAACGAGATGTCGCATCTCATTTCTCTGTTTCATGATAAGATATAATATTCATTGCGAAGTGTCATGTACACCTTCTATTCACTTCAAAAGAATGTAAATGCGACACTTCCTTGCTAGGAAATAGCGTTTTTAGAGGCCTACGTATCGTAGCAATAGAGTTCTAACGCTTCTTAAAACGCGACATCGCATCACACTCCTATGTTTCATGATAAGATATAATATTCATTGCGAAGTGTCATGTTCACCTCCTATTCACTTCAAAAGAATGTAAATGCGACACTTCCTTGCTAGGAAATAGCGTTTGCAGATGTCTACGTATCGTAGCAACAGAGATCTAATGCTATTTAAATCGCGATATCGCATCTCATTTATATGTTTCGTGATAGTATATAATATTCATTGCGAAGTGTCATGTATACCTCGTATTCACTTCAAAGGAATGTAAGTGCGACACTTCCTGGCTAGAAAATAGCGTTGGCAGGTGTCCAAGTATCGTAGCAATAGAGGTCTAATGCTATTTAAATCGCGATATCGCATCTCATTTATATGTTTCGTGATAAGATATAATATTGATTGTGAAGAGTCATGTATACCTCGTGTTCACTTCAAAAGAATGTGATTGCGACGTTTCCATCCTAGGAAATAGCGTTTGCAGATGTCTACGTATCGTAGCCATATAGTCCTAATGCTTCTTAATTCGCGATATCAAATCTCATTTCTTTTTTTACTGGTAAGATATAATATACATTGCGAAGTGTCATGTATACCTCGTGTTCACTTCCAAAGAATGTAAATGCGACACTTCCTTACTAGGATATAGCGTTTGCAGATGTCTACGTATCGAGGCAATAGGTTTCTAATGCTTCTTAAAACGCGATATGGAACCTCACTACAATGTTTCATGATAATATATAATGTTCATTGCGATATGTCATGTATACCTCGCATTCACTTCAAAAGAATGAAAATGCGATGTTTCCATCCTAGGAAATAGCGTTTGCAGATGTCTACGTATCGTAGCAATAGAGTCCTAATGCTTCTTAAAACGAGATGTCGCATTTCATTCCTATGTTTCGTGATAGGATATAATATTCATTGCGAAGAGTCATGTATACCTCGTGTTCACTTCAAAAGAATGTGATTGCGACGTTTCCATCCTAGGAAATAACGTTAGCAGATGTCCACGTATCGTAGCAATAGAGTTCTAATTCTACTTAAATCGCGATATCGCATCTCATTTCTATGTTTCGTGATAAGATATAATATTCATTGCGAAGTGTCATGTATACCGCGTATTCACTTCAAATGGATGTAAATGCGACACTTCCTTTCTAGGAAATAGCGTTTGCATATGTCTACATATCGTAGGAAGAGAGTTCTAATGCTTCTTAAATCGCGATATCGCATCTCATTTCTATGTTTCATGATAAGATATAATATTCGTTGTGCAGCGTTATGTACACCTCGTATTCACTTCAGAAGAATGTAAATGCGACACTTCTTTGCTAGGAAATAGAGTTGGCGAATGTCTAAGCATCGTAGCAACAGAGCTGTAATGCTTCTTAATTTGCGATATCGTATCTCATTTCTGTGCTTCATGATGAGATATAGTATTCATTGCGAAGTACCATGTATACCTGGTGTACACTTCAAATGAAAATAAATACGACACTTCCTTGCTAGGAAAAAGCGTTTGCAGATGTCTACGCATCGAAGCAATAGGGTTCTAATGCTTCTTAAATCGCGATATCGCATCTCATTTCTATGTTTTATGATAAGATATAATATTCGCTGTGCAGCGTTATGTACACCTCGTATTCACTTCAGAAGAATGTAAAAGCGACACTTCCTTGCTAGGAAATAGAGTTGACGAATGTCTACGTATCGAAGCAATAGTGTTCTCATGCTCCTTAAAACGCGATATCACATCTCATTTCTATGTTTCATGTTAAGGAATAATATTCGTTGTGGAGTGTTATGTATACCTCGTATTCACTTCAAAAGAATGTAAATGCGACACTTCCTTGCCAAGATATAGCGTCTGCAGATGTCTACTTATCGTAGCAATAGAGTTCTATTACTTCATAAATCGTGATATCGCATCACATTTCTATGTTTCATGATAAGATATAATGTTCATTGTGGAGTGCTATGTATACCTCGTATTCACCTCATCAGAATGTAAATGCGACACTTCCTTGCTAGGAAGTGGCGTTTGCAGATATCTATGTATCGGTGCTATAGAGTTCTAATGATTCTTTAATCGCGATATCGCATTTCACTACTATGTTTCGTGATATGATACAATATTCATTGTGAAGTGTCATGTATACCTCGTATTCACCTCAAAATAATGTAAATGCGACGTTTCCACCCTAGGAAATAGCGTTTGCAGATGTCTACGTATCGTAGCAATATAGTCCTAATGCTTCATAATTCGCGATATCAAATCTCATTTCTTTGTTTACTGGTAAGATATAATATACATTGCGAAGTGTCATGTATACCTCGTGTTCACTTCCAAAGAATGTAAATGCGACACTTCCTTACCAGGAAATAGCGTTTGCAGATGTCTACGTATCGAGGCAATAGAGTTCTAGTGCTTCTTAAAACGCGGTATCGCATCTCACTTCCATGTCTCATGATAAGATATAAGATTCATTGCGTAGTATCATGTATACCTCGTATTCACTTCAAAAGAATGTAAATGCGACTATTCCTTGGTCGGAAATAGTGTTTGCAGATGTCTACGTATAATAGCAATAGAGTTCTAGCGCTTCTTGAAATGCGAAATCGAATTTCATTTATATGTTTCGTGATGAGATATAATATTCATTGCGAAGTGTCATGTATACCTCGTATTCACTTCAAAATAATATAAATGCGACGTTTCCATCCTAGGAAATAGCGTTTCCAGATGTCTACGTATCGTAGCAATGGAGTTCTAACGCTTCTTAGAACGCGATATCGCATTTTATTTCTATGTTTTATGATAAGATGTATTATTCATTGCGAAGTGTCATGTACACCTCGTATTCACTTCAAATGAACGTAAATGCGTCACTTCCATACTAGGAAATAGCGTTTGCAGATGCCTACGTATCGTAGCAATAGAATTCTAATGCTTATCACAACGCAATATCGCATCTCGTTTTTATGTTTCATGATAAGATATAATATTCATTGCGAAGAGTCACGTATTCCTCGTGTTCACTTCAAGAGAATGTAAATGCGACACTTTCTTGCTAGGAAGTAGCGTTTCCAGATGTCTACGTATCGAAACAATTGAGTTCTAGTGCTTCTTAAAACGAGATGTCGCATCTCATTCCTCTGTTTCATGATAAGATATAATATTCATTGCGAAGTGTCATGTACACCTCGTATTCACTTCTGAAGAATGTAAATGCGACACTTCCTTGCTAGGAAATAGCGTTTGCATATGTCTATGCATCGAAACAATAAAGTTCTAGTGCTTCTTAAAACGAGATGTCGTGTCCCATTTCTCTTTTTCATGATATGATATAATATTCATTGCGAAGTGCCATGTATAACTCGTATTCACTTCAAAAGAATATAAATGCGAAACTTCCATGCTAGGAAATAGCGTTTGCAGATGTCTACGTATCGTAGCAATGGTGTTCTAATACTGCTTAAAACGCGACATCGCATCTCACATCTATGTTTCATGATAAGATATAATTTTCATTGCGATTTGTCATGTATACCTCGTATTCACTTCAAAAGAATGTAAATGCGACACTTCCTTGCTAGGAAATAGCGTTTGCATATGTCTACGTATCGTAGCAATAGAGATCCAATGCATCTTAGAACGAGATGTCGCATCTCGTTTCTATGTTTCATGATATGATATAATATTCATTGCGAAGTGCCATGTTTTCCTTGTATTCACTTCAAAAGAATGTAAATGCGACACTTCCTTGCTAGGAAATAGCGTTTGCATATGTCTACGTATCGTAGCAATAGAGATCCAATGCATCTTAGAACGAGATGTCGCATCTCGTTTCTATGTTTCATGATATGATATAATATTCATTGCGAAGTGCCATGTTTTCCTCGTATTCTCTTCAAAAGAATGTAAATGCGACACTTCCTTGCTAAGAAGTAGCGTTTCCAGATGTCTATGCATCGAAACAATAGAGTTCTAGTGCTTCTTAAAACGAGATGTCGAATCCTATTTCTCTTTTTCATGATATGATATAATATTCATTGCGAAGTGCCATGAATAACTCGTATTCACTTCAACAGAAAATAAATGCGACACTTCCATGCTAGGAAATAGCGTTTGCATATGTCTACGTATCGTAGCAATAGAGATCCAATGCATCTTAGAACGAGATGTCGCATCTCGTTTCCATGTTTCATGATATGATATAATATTCATTGCGAAGTGCCATGTATAACACGTATTCACTTCAAAAGAATATAAATGCGAAACATCCATGCTAGGAAATAGCGTTTGCAGATGTCTACGTATCGTAGCAATGGTTTCCTAATACTGCTTAAAACGCGACATCGCATCTCACATCTATGTTTCATGATAAGATTTAATATTCATTGCGATTTGTCATGTATACCTCGTATTCACTTCAAAAGAATGTAAATGCGACACTTCCTTGCTAGGAAATAGCGTTTGCATATGTCTACGTATCGTAGCAATAGAGTTCTGATGCTTCTATAAACGGGATATCGCATCTCATTTCTATGTTTCATGATAAGATATAACATTCATTGCGAAGTGTCATGTACACATCGTATTCACTTCAAATTAATGTAAATTCGACACTTCCTTGCTAGGAAATAGCGTTTGCATATGTCTACGTATCGTAGCAAGAGAGTTCTAATGCTTTTTAAGTCGCGATATCGCATCTCATTTCTATGCTTCATGATAAGATTTAATATTCATTGCGAAGTGTCATGTATACATCGTATTCACTTCAAATTAATGTAAATGCGACACTTCCTTGCTAGGAAATAGCGTTTGCATATGTCTGCGTATCGAAGCAATAGAATTCTAATGCTACTTAAATCGCGATATCGCATCTCATTTATATGTTTCGTGATAAGATATAATGTTCATTGCGAAGTCTCATGTATACCTCGTATTCACTTCAAAAGAATGTAAGTGCGACACTTCCATGCTAGAAAATAGCGTTTGCAGATGTCTGCGTATCGTAGCAATATTTTTCTTATGCTTCTTAAAACGGGATATCGCATCTCATTACTATGTTTCATGATAAGATATAATATTCGTTGTGGTGTGATATGTATACCTAGTATTCACTTGAAAAGAATGTAAATGCGACACTTGCATGCTTGGTAATAGCGTTTGCATATGTCTACGCATCGTAACAATAGAGTTCGAATGCTTCTTAAAAAGCGATATCGCATCACATTCCTATGTTTCATGATAAGATATAATATTCATTGTGGAGTGTCATGTATGCCTCGTACTCACTTCGAAAGAATGTAAATGCGACACTTCCTTGCTAGGAAATAGCGTTTCCAGATATCTACGTATCGTAGTAATAGTGTTCTAATGCTTCTTAAAACGCGGTTTCGCATCTCAATTCTATGTTTCATTATAAGCTATAATGTCCATTGCGAAGTGTCATGTATACCTCGTCTACACTTCAATAGAATGTAAATGTCACGCGTCCTTGCTAGGAAATTGCGTTTCCAGATGTCTACGTATCGAAGCAATAGAGTTTTAGTGCCACTTTAAACGCGATATCGCATTTCATTTCTGTGATTCATGATAAGATATAATATTCATTGCGAAATGTTATGTATACCTCGTCTACACTTCAAAAGAATGTAAACGCGACACTTCCTTGCTAGGAAATAGCGTTTGCATATGTCTACGTATCGTAGCAATAGAGATCCAATGCATCTTAGAACGAGATGTCGCATCTCGTTTCTATGTTTCATGATATGATATAATATTCATTGCGAAGTGCCATGTTTTCCTTGTATTCACTTCAAAAGAATGTAAATGCGACACTTCCTTGCTAGGAAATAGCGTTTGCATATGTCTACGTATCGTAGCAATAGAGATCCAATGCATCTTAGAACGAGATGTCGCATCTCGTTTCTATGTTTCATGATATGATATAATATTCATTGCGAAGTGCCATGTTTTCCTCGTATTCTCTTCAAAAGAATGTAAATGCGACACTTCCTTGCTAAGAAGTAGCGTTTCCAGATGTCTATGCATCGAAACAATAGAGTTCTAGTGCTTCTTAAAACGAGATGTCGAATCCTATTTCTCTTTTTCATGATATGATATAATATTCATTGCGAAGTGCCATGAATAACTCGTATTCACTTCAACAGAAAATAAATGCGACACTTCCATGCTAGGAAATAGCGTTTGCATATGTCTACGTATCGTAGCAATAGAGATCCAATGCATCTTAGAACGAGATGTCGCATCTCGTTTCCATGTTTCATGATATGATATAATATTCATTGCGAAGTGCCATGTATAACACGTATTCACTTCAAAAGAATATAAATGCGAAACATCCATGCTAGGAAATAGCGTTTGCAGATGTCTACGTATCGTAGCAATGGTTTCCTAATACTGCTTAAAACGCGACATCGCATCTCACATCTATGTTTCATGATAAGATTTAATATTCATTGCGATTTGTCATGTATACCTCGTATTCACTTCAAAAGAATGTAAATGCGACACTTCCTTGCTAGGAAATAGCGTTTGCATATGTCTACGTATCGTAGCAATAGAGTTCTGATGCTTCTATAAACGGGATATCGCATCTCATTTCTATGTTTCATGATAAGATATAACATTCATTGCGAAGTGTCATGTACACATCGTATTCACTTCAAATTAATGTAAATTCGACACTTCCTTGCTAGGAAATAGCGTTTGCATATGTCTACGTATCGTAGCAAGAGAGTTCTAATGCTTTTTAAGTCGCGATATCGCATCTCATTTCTATGCTTCATGATAAGATTTAATATTCATTGCGAAGTGTCATGTATACATCGTATTCACTTCAAATTAATGTAAATGCGACACTTCCTTGCTAGGAAATAGCGTTTGCATATGTCTGCGTATCGAAGCAATAGAATTCTAATGCTACTTAAATCGCGATATCGCATCTCATTTATATGTTTCGTGATAAGATATAATGTTCATTGCGAAGTCTCATGTATACCTCGTATTCACTTCAAAAGAATGTAAGTGCGACACTTCCATGCTAGAAAATAGCGTTTGCAGATGTCTGCGTATCGTAGCAATATTTTTCTTATGCTTCTTAAAACGGGATATCGCATCTCATTACTATGTTTCATGATAAGATATAATATTCGTTGTGGTGTGATATGTATACCTAGTATTCACTTGAAAAGAATGTAAATGCGACACTTGCATGCTTGGTAATAGCGTTTGCATATGTCTACGCATCGTAACAATAGAGTTCGAATGCTTCTTAAAAAGCGATATCGCATCACATTCCTATGTTTCATGATAAGATATAATATTCATTGTGGAGTGTCATGTATGCCTCGTACTCACTTCGAAAGAATGTAAATGCGACACTTCCTTGCTAGGAAATAGCGTTTCCAGATATCTACGTATCGTAGTAATAGTGTTCTAATGCTTCTTAAAACGCGGTTTCGCATCTCAATTCTATGTTTCATTATAAGCTATAATGTCCATTGCGAAGTGTCATGTATACCTCGTCTACACTTCAATAGAATGTAAATGTCACGCGTCCTTGCTAGGAAATTGCGTTTCCAGATGTCTACGTATCGAAGCAATAGAGTTTTAGTGCCACTTTAAACGCGATATCGCATTTCATTTCTGTGATTCATGATAAGATATAATATTCATTGCGAAATGTTATGTATACCTCGTCTACACTTCAAAAGAATGTAAACGCGACACTTCCTTGCTAGGAAATAGTGTTTCCCGGTGTCTACGTATCGCAGAAGTAGAGATGCAATGCTTCTTGAAACGCGATATCGCATGTCAATCCTGTGTTTCGTGATTAGATATAATATTCGAAGCGAAGTTTTATGTATACCTCGTCTACACTTCAAAGGAATGTAATTGTCACACATCCCTGCTTGGAAATGCGTTTCCAGATGTCTACGTATAGAAGCAATAGAGTTCTAATGCTTCTTAGAACGCGATTTCGCATCTAATTTCAATGTTTCACGATAAGATATAATTTTCATTGCGAACTATTATATATACCTCTTCTACACTACAAAAGAATGTAAATGCGACACCTCCTTGCTGGGAAATAGCGTTTCCAGATGTCTACGTATCGAAGCAATAGAGTTCTAATGCTTCTCGGAGCGCGATATTGCATCTAATTTCACTGTTTCATGATAAGATATAATATTCATTGCGAAGTGTCATGTATACAACGTATTCACGTCAAATAAATGTAAATCGACACTTCTATGCTGGGAAATAGCGTATGCAGATGTCTACGCGACGAGGCAATAGAGTTCCAATGCTTCTTAAAACGCGATACAGCATCTCATTTCTATGTTTCATGATAAGATATAATATTCATTGCGATTTGTCATGTATACCTCGTATTCACTTCAAAAGAATGTAAATGCGACACTTCCTTGCTAGGAAATAGCGTTTGCATATGTCTGCGTATCGTAGCAATATATTTCTTATGCTTCTTAAAACGGGATACCGCATCTCATTACTATGTTTCGGGACAAGATATAATATTCATTGCGAAGTGCCATGTTTTCCTCGTATTCACTTCAAAAGAATGTAAATGCGAAACTTCCATGCTAGGAAATAGCGTTTGCAGATGTCCACGTATCGTAGCAATGGTGTTCTAATACTGCTTAAAACGCGACATCGCATCTTACATCTATGTTTCATGATAAGATATAATATTCATTGCGAAGTGTCATGTATAGCTCGTACTCACTCCAAAAGATTGTAAATGCGAGACTTCCTTGCTAAGAAGTAGCGTTTCCAGATGTCTATGCATCGAAACAATAGAGTTCTAGTGCTTCTTAAAACGAGATGTCGAATCCCATTTCTCTTTTTCATGATATGATATAATAGTCATTGTGAAGTGCCATGTATAACTCGTATTCACTTCAAAAGAATGTAAACGCGACACTTCCTTGCTAGGAAATAGTGTTTCCCGGTGTCTACGTATCGCAGAAGTAGAGATGTAATGCTTCTTGAAACGCGATATCGCATGTCAATCCTGTGTTTCGTGATTAGATATAATATTCGAAGCGAAGTTTTATGTATACCTCGTCTACACTTCAAAGGAATGTAATTGTCACACATCCCTGCTTGGAAATGCGTTTGCAGATGTCTACGTATAGAAGCAATAGAGTTCTAATGCTTCTTAGAACGCAATTTCGCATCTAATTTCAAGGTTTCACGATAAGATATAATTTTCATTGCGAACTATTATATATACCTCTGCTACACTACAAAAGAATGTAAATGCGACACCTCCTTGCTGGGAAATAGCGTTTCCAGATGTCTACGTATCGAAGCAAAAGAGTTCTAATGCTTCTCGGAGCGCGATATTGCATCTAATTTCACTGTTTCATGATAAGATATAATATTCATTGCGAAGTGTCACTTACACCTCGCATACACTTCAAATGAATGTAAATGCGACACTTCCTTGCTAGGAAATGGCGTTTGCAGATATCTACGTATCGTAGTAATAGTGTTCTAATGCATCTTAAAACGCGAAATCGCATCCCATTTCTATGTTTCGTGATAAGGTGTAATATTCATTGTGGAGTGTTATGTATAACCCATATTCACTTCAAAAGAATGTAAATGCGGCACTTCCTTGCTATTATGTAGCGTTTGCATTTGTCTACGTGTCGTAGCAAGAGAGCTCTAATGCTTTTTAAATCCCGATATCGCATCTCATTTCTATGTTTCATGATAAGATATAATATCCATTGTGAAGTGTTATGTATACCTTGCATTCACTTCAAAAGAATGTAAGTGCGACGCTTCCTTGCTGTTAAATAGCGTTTGCAGATGTCTACGTATCGTAGCAATAGATTTCTAATCCTTTTTAAATGGCGATATCGCATTCCATTTCTATGTTTCGTGATAAAATATAATATTCATTGTTTAGTGCTATGTATACCTCGTATTCACTTCAAAAGAATGTAAATGCGACACTTGCATGCTTGGAAATAGCGTTTGCATATGTCTACGTATCGTAACAATAGAGTTCAAATGCTTCTTAAAACGCGATATCGCATCTCATTTCTATGTTTCATTTTATGATATAATATTTATTGCGAAGTGCCTCGTATATCCCGCATACATATCAAATGAATGTAAATGCGACACTTCCTTGATAGGAAATAGCGATGGCAGATGTCTACGTATCGAAGCAGTAGAGATCTAATGCTTCTCAAATCGCAATATCGCATCTCAATTCTATGTTTCATGATAAGATAGAATATTCGTTTCGAAGTGCTATGTACTCCTCGTCTACACTTCCAATGAATGTAAATGCGACACTTCCTTGCTAGGTAATAGCGCTTGCAGATGTTTACGTATCGAAGCAATAGGGTTCTAATGCCTCTTATATCGCTATATCGCGTCCCATTTCTATTTTTCATGATGAGATATAATATTCATTGCGAAGTGTCATGTATACCTCGTATTCACTTCAAAAGAAGGTAAATGCGACACTTGCTTGCTAGGAAATAGCGTTTGCATATGTCTGCGTATCGTAGCAATATATTTCTTATGCTTCTTAAATCGCGATATCGCATCTCATTACTATGTTTCGGGACAAGATATAATATTCATTGTGGAGTGTTTAGTATACCCCGTATTCATTTGAAAAGAATGTAAGTGCAGCATTTCCTTGCTATTAAATAGCGTTTGCATATGTCCGCGTATCGAAGCAGTAGAGTTCAAATCCTTCTTTTAATGCGATATCGCGTCTCATTTCTTTGTTTCATGATAGGATATAATATTCATAGCGAAATGTCACCTATACCTCGCATACACTTCAAATGAATGTATATGCGATACTTCCTTGCTAGGAAATAGCGCTTGCAGATGTTTACGTATCGAAGCAATAGAGTTCTAATGCTTCTTATAACGAGATATCGCATCACATTTCTATGTTTCATGATAAGATATAATATACATTGCAAGGTGTCAGGTATTCCTCGTATTCACTTCAAAAGAATGTAAATGCGACACTTCCCTGCCAGAAAATAGCGACTGCAGATGCCTACGCGTCGGGGCAATAGAGTTCTAATGTCTCTCAAAACGCCATATCGCATCCCATTTCCATGTTTCGTGATAAAATATAATATTCATTGCGAAGTGTCATGTATACCTCGTATTCACTCCAAAAGAATGTAAATGCGACACTTCCATGCTAGGAAATAGCGTTTGCAGATGTCTCCGCATCGAGGCCATAGAGTTCTAATGCTTCTTATAACGCGATATCGCACCTCACTTCTATGTTTCATGATAAGATATAATATTCATTGCGATTTGTCATGTACACCTCGTATTCACTTCAAAAGAATGTAAATGCGACACTTCCTTGCTAGGAAATAGCGTTTGCATATGTCCGCGTATCGTAGCAATATATTTCTTATGCTTCTTAAAACGGGATATCGCATCTCATTACTATGTTTCGGGACAAGATATAATATTCATTGCGAAGTGCCATGTTTTCCTCGTATTCACTTCAAAAGAATGTAAATGCGACACTTCCTTGCTAAGAAATAGCCTTTCCAGATATCTATGCATCGAAACAATAGAGTTCTAGTGCTTCTTAAAACGAAATGTCGAATCCCATTTCTCTTTTTCATGATATGATATAATGTTCATTGCGAAGTGCCATGTATAACTCGTACACACTTCAAAAGAATGTAAATGCGTAACTTCCATGCTAGGAAATAGCGTTTGCAGATCTCTCCGTACCGAAGCAATAGAGATCTATTACTTCTTAAAACGGGATATCGCATCTCATTTCTATGTTTCATGACAAGATATAATATTCATTGCGAAGTGTCATGTATTCCTCGTATTTACATCTAAAGAATGTGAATGCGACACTTCCTTGCTAAGAAGTAGCGCTTCCAGATGTCTATGCATCGAAACAATAGAGTTCTAGTGCTTCTTAAAACGAGATGTCGAGTCCCATTTCTCTGTTTCATGAAAAGATATAATATTCATTGCGAAGTGTCATGTGTAGCTCGTATTCCCTGCAACAGAATGTAAATGCGACACTTCCTTGCTAAGAAGCAGCGTTTGTAGATGTCTACGTATCGAAACAGTAAAGTACTAATGCTTCTTAAAACGAGATGTCGCATCTCATTTCTCTGTTTCATGATAAGATATAATATCCATTGCGAAGTGTCACGAATAGCTCGTATTCACTTCAAAAGAATGTAAATGCGAAACTTCCATGCTAGGAAATAGCGTTTGCAGATGTCTACGTATCGTAGCAATGGTTTTCTAATACTGCTTAAAACGCGATATCGCATCTCACATCTATGTTTCATGATAAGATATAATTTTCATTGCGATTTGTCATGTATACCTCGTATTCACTTCAAAAGAATGTAAATGCGACACTTCCTTGCTAGGAAATAGCGTTTGCATATGTCTGCGTATCGTAGCAATATATTTCTTATGCTTCTTAAAACGGGATATCGCATCTCATTACTATGTTTCGGGACAAGATATAATATTCATTGCGAAGTGTCATGTATAGCTCGTACTCACTCCAAAAGAATGTAAATGCGAGACTTCCTTGCTAAGAAGTAGCGTTTCCAGATGTCTATGCATCGAAACAACAGAGTTCTATTGCTTCTTAAAACGAGATGTCGAATCCCATTTCTCTTTTTCATGATATGATATAATATTGATTGCGAAGTGCCATGTATAACTCGTATTCACTTCAAAAGAATATAAATGCGAAACTTCCATGCTAGGAAATAGCGTTTGCAGATGTCTACGTATCGTAGCAATGGTGTCCTAATACTGCTTAAAACGCGACATCGCATCTCACATCTATGTTTCATGATAAGATATAATATTCATTGCGATTTGTCATGTATACCTCGTATTCACTTCAAAAGAATGTAAATGCGACACTTCCTTGCTAGGAAATAGCGTTTGCATATGTCTGCGTATCGTAGCAATATATTTCTTATGCTTCTTAAAACGGGATATCGCATCTCATTACTATGTTTCGGGACAAGATACAATATTCATTGCGAAGAACCAGGTTTTCCTCGTATTCACTTCAAAAGAATGTAAATGCGACACTTCCTTGCTAAGAAGTAGCGTTTCCGGATGTCTATGCATCGAAACAATAGAGTTCTAGGGCTGCTTAAAACGAGATGTCGCATCCCATTTCTCTGTTTCATGATATGATATAATATTCATAGCGAAGTGCCATGTATAACTCGTATTCACTTCAAAAGAATGTAAATGCGAAACTTCCATGCTAGGAAATAGCGTTTGCAGATGTCTACGTATCGTAGCAATGGTGTTCTAATACTGCTTAAAACGCGACATCGCATCTCACATCTATGTTTCATGATAAGATATAATATTCATTGCGAAGTGTCATGTATGGCTCGTACTCACTCCAAAAGAATGTAAATGCGAGACTTCCTTGCTAAGAAGTAGCGTTTCCAGATGTCTATGCATCGAAACAATAGAGTTCTAGTGCTTCTTAAAACGAGATGTCGAATCCCATTTCTCTTTTTCATGATATGATATAATATTCATTGCGAAGTGCCATGTATAACTCGTATTCACTTCAAAAGAATGTAAATGCGAAACTTCCATGCTTGGAAATGCGTTTCCAGATGTCTACGTATAGAAGCAGTAGAGTTCTAATGCTTCTTAGAACGCGATTTCGCATCTAATTTCAATGTTTCACGATAAGATATAATTTTCATTGCGAACTATTATATATACCTCTTCTACACTACAAAAGAATGTAAGTGCGACACCTCCATGCTGGGAAATAGCGTTTCCAGATGTCTACGTATCGAAGCAATAGAGTTCTAATGCTTCTCGGAGCGCGATATTGCATCTAATTTCACTGTTTCATGATAAGATATAATATTCATTGCGAAGTGTCATGTATACCTCGTATTCACGTCAAATAAATGTAAATCGACACTTCTATGCTAGGAAATAGCTTATGCAGATGTCTACGCGACGAGGCAATAGAGTTCCAATGCTTCTTAAAACGCGATACAGCATCTCATTTCTATGTTTCATGATAAGATATAATATTCATTGCGAAGTGTCACTTACACCTCGCATACACTTCAAATGAATGAAAATGCGACGCTTCCTTGCTAGGAAATGGCGTTTGCAGATATCTACGTATCGTAGTAATAGTGTTCTAATGCATCTTAAAACGCGATATCGCATCTCATTTCTATGTTTCATGTTAAGATATAATATTCATTGTGGAGTGTCATGTATGCCTCGTACTCACTTCGAAAGAATGTAAATGCGACACTTCCTTGCTAGGAAGTAGCGTTTCCAGATATCTACGTATCGTGGTAATAGTGTTCTAATGCTTCTTAAAACGCGAAATCGCATCTCATTTCTATGTTTCGTGATAAGGTGTAATATTCATTGTGGAGTGTTATGTATAACCCATATTCACTTCAAAAGAATGTAAATGCGGCACTTCCTTGCTATTATGTAGCGTTTGCATTTGTCTACGTGTCGTAGCAAGAGAGCTCTTATGCTTTTTAAATCCCGATATCGCATCTCATTTCTATGTTTCATGATAAGATATAATATCCATTGTGAAGTGTTATGTATACCTTGCATTCACTTCAAAAGAATGTAAGTGCGACGCTTCCTTGCTGTTAAATGGCGTTTGCAGATGTCTACGTATCGTAGCAATAGATTTCTAATCCTTTTTAAATGGCGATATCGCATTCCATTTCTATGTTTCGTGATAAAATATAATATTCATTGTTTAGTGCTATGTATACCTCGTATTCACTTCAAAAGAATGTAAATGCGACACTTTCATGCTTGGAAATAGCGTTTGCATATGTCTACGTATCGTAACAATAGAGTTCAAATGCTTCTTAAAACGCGATATCGCATCTCATTTCTATGTTTCATTTTATGATATAATATTTATTGCGAAGTGCCTCGTATATCCCGCATACATATCAAATGAATGTAAATGCGACACTTCCTTGATAGGAAATAGCGATGGCAGATGTCTACGTATCGAAGCAGTAGAGATCTAAAGCTTCTCAAATCGCAATATCGCATCTCATTTCTATGTTTCATGATAAGATATAATATTCGTTGCGAAGTGCTATGTACTCCTCGTCTACACTTCCAATGAATGTAAATGCGACACTTCCTTGCTAGGTAATAGCGCTTGCAGATGTTTACGTATCGAAGCAATAGGGTTCTAAGGCCTCTTATATCGCTATATCGCATCCCATTTCTGTTTCATGATGAGATATAATATTCATTGCGAAGTGTCATGTATACCTCGTATTCACTTCAAAAGAAGGTAAATGCGACACTTGCTTGCTAGGAAATAGCGTTTGCAGATATCTACGTATCGAAGCAATAGATTTGTAATGCTTCTTACATCGCGATATCGCATCTCATTTCTATGTTTCATGATAAGATATAACATTCATTGCGAAGTGTCACGTATACATCGATTTCACTTCAAATGAAAGTAAATGCGACACTTCCTTGCTAGGAAATATCGTTTGCATATGTCCACGTGTCGTAGCAAGAGAGTTCTAGTGCTTTTTAAATCGCGATATCGCATCTCATTTCTATGTTTCATGATAAGGTATAATATTCATTGTGGAGTGTTTAGTATACCCCGTATTCATTTGAAAAGAATGTAAGTGCAGCATTTCCTTGCTATTAAATGGCGTTTGCATATGTCCGCGTATCGAAGCAGTAGAGTTCAAATCCTTCTTTTAATGCGATATCGCGTCTCATTTCTTTGTTTCATGATAGGATATAATATTCATAGCGAAGTGTCACCTATACCTCGCATACACTTCAAATGAATGTAAATGCGATACTTCCTTGCTAGGAAATAGCGCTTGCAGATGTTTACGTATTGAAGCAATAGAGTTCTAATGCTTCTTATAACGAGATATCGCATCTCATTTCTATGTTTCATGATAAGATATAATATGCATTGCAAGGTGTCATGTATTCCTCGTATTCACTTCAGAAGAATGTAAATGCGACACTTCCATTCTAGGAACTAGCTTTTTCCAATGTCTACGTATCGTAGCAATAGTGTTCTAATGCTTCTCAAAACGCGATATCGCATCTCATTTCTATGTTTCCTGATAAGATATAATATTCATTGCGAAGTGTCATGTACACCTCGTATTCACTTCAAAAGAATGTAAATGCGACACTTCCCTGCTAGAAAGTAGCGACTGCAGATGCCTACGCGTCGGGGCAATAGAGTTCTAATGCCTCTCAAAACGCCATATCGCATCCTATTTCCATGTTTCGTGATAAGATATAATATTCATTGCGAAGTGTCATGTATACCTCGTATTCACTCTAAAAGAATGTAAATGCGACACTTCCATGCTAGGAAATAGCGTTTGCAGATGTCTCCGCATCGAGGCCATAGAGTTCTAATGCTTCTTATAACGCGATATCGCACCTCACTTCTATGTTTCATGATAAGATATAATATTCATTGCGAAGTGTCATGTATATCTCGTATTCACTTCAAAAGTATGTAAATGCGACTATTCCTTTCTAGGAAATAGCATTCGCAGATGCCTTATATCGTAGCAATAAAATTCTAATGCTACTTAAATCGCGATATCGCATCTCATTTATATGCTTCATGATAAGATATAATATTCATTGCGAAGTGTCATGTATACCTCGTATCCACTTCAAAAGAATGTGAATGCGACGTTTCCATCCTTGGGAATATCGTTTGCAAATGTCTACTTATCGTAGCAAAAGGGTCCTAATGCTTCTTAAAACGAGATGTCGCATTTCATTTCTATGTTGCGTGATAAGGTATAATATTCATTGTGAAATGTCACGTATACCTCGTATTCACTCCAAACGAATGTAAATGCGACACTTCCTTGCTAGGAAATAGCGTATTCAGGTGTCTACGTATCGTAGCAATAGAGTTCTAATGCTACTTAAATCGCGATATCGCATCTCATTTCTATGTTTCGTGATATGATGAAATATTCATTGCGAAGTGTCACGTACACCTCGTATTCACTTCAAAAGAATGTAAATGCGACACTTCCATGCAAGGAAATAGCATTTGCAGATGTCTCCGCATCGAGGCCATAGAGTTCTAATGCTTCTTAAAACGCGATATCACACCACACTTCTATGTTTCATGATAAGATATAATATTCATTGCGAAGTGTCATGTATACCTCGTATTTACTTCAAAAGAATGTAAATGCGACTATTCCTTGCTAGGAAATAGCGTTTGCAGATGCCTACGTATCGTAGCAATAGAGTTGTAGTGCTTCTGAAAACGCGATATCGCATCTCATTTCTATGCTTCATAATAAGATATAATTTTCATTGCGAAGTGTCATGTATACCTCGTACTACACTCCAAACGAATGTAAATGCGACACTTCCTTTCTGGGAAATAGCGTATTCAGATGGCTACGTATCGTAGCAATAGAGTTCTAATGCTACTTAAACCTTGATATCGCATCTCATTTCTATATTTCGTGATAAGATATAATATTCATTGCGATGTGTCATGTATACCTCGTATTCACTTCAAAAGAATGTAAATGCGACTATTGCTTGCTAGGAAATAGCGTTTGCAGATGTCTACGTATCGTAGCAATAGAATTCTAATGCTACTTAAAACGCGATATCGCATCTCATTTATATGCTTCATGATAAGATATAATATTCATTGCGAAGTGTCATGTATACCTCGTATTCACTTCAAAAGAATGTAAGTGCGACACTTCCATGCTAGGAAATAGCGTTAGCAGATGTCTCCGCATCGAGGCCACAGATTTCTAATGCTTCTTAAAACGCAATATAGCATCTCACTTCTATGTTTCATGATAAGATATAATATTCATTGCGAAGTGTCACCTCGTATTCACTTCAAAAAAATGTAAATGCGACACTTTCTTGCTAGGAAATAGAGTTTGCACATGTCTACGTATCCAAGCAATAGAGTTCCAATGCTTCTTAAAACGCGATATCGCATCTCATTCCTATGTTTCATGATAAGATATAATATTCGTTGTGGAGTGATATGTATACCTAGTATTCACTTGAAAAGAATGTAAATGCGACACTTCCTTCCTAGGAAGTATCTTTTGCAGATGTCTACGTATCGTAGCAATAGAGATCTAATGCTTCTTATATCGCGATATCGCATCTCATTTCTATGTTTCATGATAAGATATAATATCCATTGTGAAGTGTCATGTATACCTTGTATTCACTTCAAAAGAATGTAAGTGCGACGCTTCCATGCTAGGAAATAGCGTTTGCAGATGTCTCCGCATCGAGGCCATAGAGTTCTAATGCTTCTTAAAACGCGATATCGCACCACACTCCTATGTTTCATGATAAGATATAATATTCATTGCGAAGTGCCATGTATACCTCGTATTTACTTCAAAAGAATGTAAATGCGACTATTCCTTGCTAGGAAATAGCGTTTGCAGATGCCTACGTATCGTAGCAATAGAGTTGTAGTGCTTCTCAAAACGCGATATCGCATCTCATTTCTATGCTTCATGATAAGATATAATATTCATTGCGAAGTGTCATGTATACTTCGTACTACACTCCAAACGAATGTAAATGCGACACTTCCTTTCTGGGAAATAGCTTATTCAGATGGCTACGTATCGTAGCAGTAGAGTTCTAATGCTACTTAAACCTTGATATCGCACCTCATTTCTATATTTCGTGATAAGATATAATATTCATTGCGATGTGTCATGTATACCTCGTATTCACTTCAAAGGAATGTAAATGCGACTATTGCTTGCTAGGAAATAGCGTTTGCAGATGTCTACGTATCGTAGCAATAGAATTCTAATGCTACTTAAAACGCGATATCGCATCTCATTTATATGCTTCATGATAAGATATAATATTCATTGCGAAGTGTCATGTATACCTCGTATTCACTTCAAAAGAATGTAAATGCGACGTTTCCATCCTTGGGAATATCGTTTGCAGATGTATACGCATCGTAGCAAAAGAGTCCTAATGCTTCTTAAAACGAGATGTCGCATTTCATTTCTATGTCTCGTGATAAGATATAATATTCATTGCGAAATGTCATGTATACCTCGTACTCACACCAAACGAATGTAAATGCGACACTTCCTTGCTAGGAAATAGCGTCTGCAGTTGTCTACGCGTCGAGGTAATAGAGTTCTAATGCCTCTTAAAACGGGATATCGCATCTCACTTCCATGTTTCATGATAAGATACAATATTCATTGCGAAGTGTCATGTATACCTCGTATTCACTTCAAAAGAATGTAAGTGCGACACTTCCATGCTAGGAAATAGCGTTAGCAGATGTCTCCGCATCGAGGCGATAGAGTTCTAATGCTTCTTAAAACGCGATATCGCACCTCACTTCTATGTTTCATGATAAGATATAATATTCATTGCGAAGTGTCATGTATACCTCGTATTCACTACAAAGAATGTAAATGCGACGTTTCCATCCTTGGGAATATCGTTTGCAGATGTCTAGGTATCGTAGCAATAGAGTTCTAATGCTACTTAAATCGCGATATCGCATTTCATTTATATGTTTCGTGATAAGATATAATATTCATTGCGAAGTGTCATGTATATCTCGTATTCACTTCAAAAGTATGTAAATGCGACTATTCCTTTCTAGGAAATAGCATTCGCAGATGCCATATGTCGTAGCAATAGAGTTCTAATGCTACTTAAATCGCGATATCGCATCTCATTTCTATGTTTCGTGATAAGATGTTATATTCTTTGCGAAGTGTCATGTACACCTCGTATTCACTTCAAAAGAATGAAAATACGAATCTTCCTTGCTAGGCTGTAGCGTTTGCAGATGCCTACGCATCGTAGCAATATAGATCTAATGGTTATTAAAACGCGATATCGCATCTCTCTTCCATGTTTCATGATAAGATACAATATTCATTGCTAAGTGTCATGTATACCTCGTATTCACTTCAAAAGAATGTAAGTGCGACACTTCCATGCTAGGAAATAGCGTTTGCACATGTCTCCGCATCGAGGCCATAGGGTTCTAATGCTTCTTAAAACGCGATATCGCACCTCACATCTATGTTTCATGATAAGATATAATATTCATTGCGAAGTGTCATGTGTACCTCGTATTCACTTCAAAACAATGGAAATGCAACTATTCCTTGCTAGGAAATAGCGTCTGCAGATGTCTACGCGTTGAGGCAATAGAGTTCTAATGCTACTTAAATCGCGATATCGCATCCCATTTATATGTTTCATGATAAGATACAATATCCATTGCGAAGTGTCATGTATACCTCCTATTCAATCCAAACGAATGTAAATGCGACAATTCCTTGCTGGGAAAAGGCGTCTGCAGATGTCCACGCATCGAGGCAATAGAGTTCTAATGCTTCTTAAAACGCGATATCGCATTACACTTCTATGATTCATGATAAGATATAATATTCATTGCGAAGTGTCACGTATACCTCGTATTCACTTCAAAAGAATGTAAGTGCGACACTTCCATCCTAGGAAATAGCGTTTGCAGATGTCTACGTATCGAAGCAATAGAGTTCTAATGCTTCTTAGAACGAAATAACGCATCTCATTTCTATGCTTCATGATAAGATAATATACTCATTGCGAACTGTCATGTATACCTCGTATTCACTTCAAGAGAATGTAAACGCCACACTTCCTTGCTAGGAAATAGCGTTTGCAGATGGCTATGTATCGTAGCATTAGAGTTCTAATGCATCTTAAATCGCGATATCGCATCTCATTTCTATGTTTCATGACAAGATATAGCATTCATTGTGCAATGTTATGTATACCTAGCATTCACGTCAAAAGAATGTAAATGCGACACTTCCTTGCTAGGAAATAGCGTTTCCAGATATCTACGTATCGAAGCAATAGAGTTCTAATGCTTCTTTAAACGCGATATCGCATCTCATTTCTACGTATCATGATAAGATGCAATATTCTTTGCGAGGAGCTATGTGGACCTCGTATACACTTCAAAAAAATGTGAAGGCCACACATCCTTGCTAGGAAATAGTGTTCTCTGATGTCTACGTACCCAAGCAATAGGGTTACACTGCTTCTTAAAACGCGATATCGCATCTCATTTCTGGGTTTCAAGATAAGCTATAATATTTATTGGGAAGTGTTATGTATACCTCGACTACACATCTAAACATTGCAAACGCCACGCTTCCTTGCTAGGAAATAGCGTTCCCTGATGTCTACGTATCGAAGCAATGGAGTTCTAATGCTTCCTAGAACGCGATATCGCATCTCATGTATGTTTCATGATAAGATATAATATTCATTGCGATGTGCTATGTATACCCCGTCTACACTTCAAAAGAATGCAAATGCCACATTTCTTAGCTAGGAAATTGCGTTTCTAGATGTCTACGCATCGAAGCAATAGATTTCTAACTCTTTATAAAACGCGATATCGCATATTAATTCTAAGTCACATGATAAGATGTAATTTCAATGCAACGCGTTATGAATATCTCCTCTACACTTCAAATGAATGTAAATGGATCACTTCCTTGCTACGGAATATCGTTTCTATATCTGAAGGTTTAGAAGCAATAGAGTTCTAATGCTTCGTAAAACGCGGCTGCGCATCTTACTTCTATATTTCATGATAAGATGTAATATTCATAGCATCGCGTTTTGTTTATCTGCTTCTGCATATGAATTGAGTGTGAACCCTATACTTTCTTGCCCGGGGATAGCGTTTCTAGATGTCCAGGTGCCGAAGCATTTAATTTGTCATGCTTCATGCACCTCAATATGGCATTTCATATAAACAGTTCAAAGTAAGTTAGAAGGTTGTAAAGCTCTATGCATCGCATTATGCTTATCTGCTTTTGTGCTTTATAATGCTCTGGGATGTGAGAAGGTCCTCAACCATCCTTAACCCCCTAAAGAGGTGTCAAAAGTCCAGCGGCCCTGCAGGTGGGCCACGGGAGCGCGGCGCGCGAGGCGCTACGCAATTTAAATGATCAGGAGGATCCCCTCAGGTACACCCAAGGGGGCGAGAAGAGGAAATCGCCGAAATCCACTGATCGATGGACTCAAACAATACCGAAGCCTACAGCCCACTCCACCAAGGAGCCCCGAGGAGGATGCAGGAGACCCGAGGACCACCAGCGAATTCAAGGAACCTGAAGAAGAGAACGTGAGAGCTTATTCGCTTAAGCGTCCCATTTCTTGTGTCGCATATTGTATATTGTATCTTATATCGAGAAGCGAGTTATGATACCCGGTAATTTGCGGCGTGTTGCGTAGTTTTCCGTAGCCCTTGTTAGTTAAACCCACGTCGAGACCATAAATAAACATGCCGTGACTTCAGTATCTCGCGACCTGAGTGTGTGTACTTGGCTAGGCGTAGTCGAGAAGAGGAGCATTTCGAAGTTTCAAGGGTTGTTCCGCCCCAGGGTTCCCGGGGTCGTGTAGTCTATCCCTTTGCTACTTTCTGGGCAGCTGGCGCCCAAGAAAAGTTGTACGTGAGCGGATACCTTGGAACGATAGATCGCTTTAGATTAAAGTACGTTTTACACCTTAAAGCATTTAGATAATTAACCCCTTCGAGCTTCCCTGACTTACTATATATAGGTTTCCGTCACAACTAATAGGAACCATCACTTTACATAGATATATAGAACACACATTGTTTTAAACGTAGAACTGAGAATTTGAGAACTTACTTTGAAACGTTAGTAGTGACAAATTCCATCGGATTTCATAGAAATTCAGAACTTACTTGCTATGAAACATAGGCAGATAAGGGCCATCGCGTTGCTTAGAACTTTAGATCTTGCTTACTTCAACAAAGATTTCTATTGGCTTCGTCCGTTCTTTTAGAAGAGTTTTTGATAAACCACATACTTTTCACGCTTCTGATATCTTTGAAAGTGTGCGAGATGTAATCGTTTAAGTTTTAAAATGATTACTTAGTGTGGATTATTATTTAGTAACTCGCTCATAAACGAGTCTGCATAGGATTTAATCCATAAGTTTTTAAGCCTGGAATTTATGCAGTTATTTGTTATTCACTTATTGCTCAAACGACAAAGATTGTGACCACTTCAAAATGGTTGACTTTCATCAATTTTCTTAAAAATTGAAATACTGCCCAACTGCTTGCATTAAAGACTGTAATTAAAGCTTTCGAAACATTTTACCTCTTATAGATGAATTCTGGAATTGAAATTGAATGTTTGACTTTTCTAGCTCCTGTTTAGACATCTTTCTATTGGAATGTTCAAGTATTTTTCATATTCGTAATTATTAAAAATGTTTTACTTGATTCTTTAATTTAATATTTAGAATTTTCTGAGAAATATTTTTTATCGTAATGAACTATATAATTGCAATTATAATTCTTTATGAAATAATAATAACAGAAAGGTATGTATCCATTCGTGTAGTTTTGTAAAGAGTATTTAATCTTACTATCTAAAATGAAACATTGAGATCTGTTTACAATCTAATGGAATTTAATTACCTTTTGATTCAAATTCACAATGATAATCTTCCATAGTTCAACAATTTTGTGAGCTGTCCTCAGGAATCCGCAGCTCAGTACTTATAAAATGAACGACACAAAGAACAGCCTAACCAAACGTATTCGAACCGATTTTTCAATACTAATCTTATCATGTTTAACTTATGCTGCAAACTATTGAAATGCCCTTCGAAAAGTGTTTATTCACAGTGAAGTAAACGGTAAGTATTACGTCTTCCACCACTGTTTACAATACGTATGTTTCATTTACTATCAAAACCGTGAGTATTATCGCCTCTCTTTACTTTTTGTAACCTTCAGTGCCTTTATGTTACAGATCGTTAAACTTGCTTTAAAATGCTCTATCATATTACGGAAGAATGGACATACCAATTCATTTTAAAAAATGAAGGTAACCTTCATATGTCCAACATAACTCCACTTACAAAA
Organism: Xylocopa sonorina; assembly: GCF_050948175.1. Classification (NCBI taxonomy): domain Eukaryota; kingdom Metazoa; phylum Arthropoda; class Insecta; order Hymenoptera; family Apidae; genus Xylocopa; species Xylocopa sonorina. Next base: position 271,306 of record NW_027490145.1, on the reverse strand, counting down.
AAACTATTTTCATCAACGGATGGCCCCTTTGTACTATGCAATTTTATATTAGCAAAAACTTCTATGAAACTTATAGTTTCGTGGATATCTGAGGTGCTAATTATTACTGCCCCACCCTGTATATTGTTATGCATGTGTCCAACAAGGCAACGATGGACAGAGTTAAATTTAATATTATTATGTGTATTATTTTACTTATAGTATATTTGTTTTTCTGGAATTTTGCCAAAAATCAATGTTCACGATGTCGACAGATATTTGCCTTAGAATTACAAGAGCCAACAATTTCCGAACCGAATCATTGCAAACGTTAAGTAAAGTGCGTGCCTTTCAAAACAGTCAGATGCAAATTACGATACAACGTTTCCAAGAAATGGTACGTGCCACTGTTTTTTAAATTCCGTTTATTTAATCAAAGGAAATTTAATTGAAATATCCCCAAAATTTGAGGACAAAAGGTTATTGTAATTTTACGCAACATATATGATGGTGATAAAGGATAAGTATACGGAACTGAAAATGGAAAGTAGCGAGCAGAAAAAGAAACTGATGGAGCTACAAAGTAGATTGATACATCCGTCAAATGATGATTCTATGTTAATAAAATCTGTTAATTAAAGAACTATTGCAAAAATCAAGTATAATCAATATTACTTCTGCTCAAAGGCTATAATAGAATTGGACCGAAATGGGTACAAAACAGGCAATTATATCTATACGTTCTATTCTATGCAAAGGCAAATATTTCAAAGAGAAAAGATGTGTTACTTACAAATTACTTATGTTCCTAGATATCTCACTAATTCAGGCTTCTTGTCTTGCAGAAATTATCATTCATGTAACATGTAAAGGGGTCGAAGTATAGTAAAAGATTTTTATATTTCATAGCCTCAGTTGATACGTCGATTGGATCACGTAAAATATCGTACATTAATTGCATCTACATCTTCAGACCTTAAATATATAATTGCAACAACATATTTAATAGCGTTTTAATAATATTTTTCTAATTGTTTATATCTATGTCTAATAAATATATATTAATCGAATAAGTTGCTTTACCAAAGCATAAAAGTATCTGAGGCTTACAAATCGGAGCATTACATAACAAACGTGCATCACATATATAATATTACATGTAACAAAAGATGAAGACCAAAAAGATCGTACATAAGTTGAATCCACAATGCGGTCATAGAGATACTGAAACAGCAAAAATTCCAAACAATAATTTAAAAAATTCAGAAAGGGGGGAGTGAAAATCCATCTCCTCGACGATGATAAGGAACAAGTCTGCCTCATGCACTACAATATCCCAAACAGCCAACGATTGGCACGCCAATGACAACGGATGGAACGAATTCCGTGACAGAACTGTGCTAACAAAGTGCTCCTACTCAGCTTTTGAAATGGCATACTGTTAGTACTGGGGCGGCATTCGTATCACGGCACTATTAAAGCACCGAGATATAGCACACGGGCTACACGGCCGTGACAATGACACTATCAGCTCACCATAGCTACACGCGTGGTTGTGGCGTAGGCTGACATTTATTAATGGGGAAGCTGTTTCCATAAAAATTATAAGCAAATATGAAAAATGACTAAACTGTGCAATTTATTTATTTTGATTCCAATATAGATACACCGGCACAAAACAAAGATATAAGAACTCGATTTTATTATTTTCTATAAACTAGCTCGATAGGGCGATTTTTTCCATAAAGTCGATAATTACTTTGTCATAAAAATATATACACTTATTTTATATATATTTTCTTCAATTTATTGTTACAAATTCATGCAATTGAGGGTTACATTAAATACAGTGACAGTAATATTTTTTTTATAAATAATATTTTTAGTCTATGATGGATTGAAAGAAATATATACGACTCGCTCAATAACTATAAATATAGGAAAACGACCATCAAAATGTCTATCAATACTCATATGCTGAACATCTACTGACATCTAACGGTTCTAATTTGTATGAAAGCACAGGTTCCCCATTGCCAAATGTGACCCTGCGTCATTGCTGAGGAGATTCTTGAATGGAGCGATGATACGCGTGTCACCATGGTGCTGGTGCTGCGCGATTCGCTTGTCGAGAACGTGCTGGTAACACGTTCTGGCATTTTAGTTAACGAATCCGGTCACAGATGACTACGAATCAGTTGACACTCCTCGGAAGTGGCAATATAGTGCCGGCATGGTGTCGCTACCATCTTGCCGTTTGTTACCTGGGATGCTTTTTAGTACATTATTCGGAATTGAATTTGAACACATAGCTACTTAATCGCGACTTTGTATGTACATAATTATACATGACTGCATAAAAAGGATATCATATACTTTTATAATCAATGCGATATAAGAATATAAAACGAAGAACTATCCACTCCCATCAGGAGTAAAATCAATGTTTGGTACGCAAAGTTCATTGCAAAATATAATCAAGCAGTTAATATATCAAATCACAGCACACAATAAATCACTGAATGTATAACAATATGAATAGTAAGAAAAACATATTTACCTGGTAGATGTTTATAAATTTAAATTTAAAAGTCCAAGTCACATTTAATATATTATTGTTTAACAAGGTGATTTAATGTTGTTTCAAATAGGCGTGCAGAACTAGCTCGTACTTCTGTCAATGTAATTTCATTCGAAATATACAAAGGACAAGAGGAAATATTCTCCAATATATAACATATATAAATCAACGGATGCAAGAGAGAACACTCGATCTCGGTGTAAGGAGACCGGGGCGTCGTCCTGCAGTAATCGTATAACGCCTGTTCCGAGATGGTGTAGAGAGGGAATGTGGAGGGTGAAAAGCATAAAATAACAGCAATGTAATTAAAGAGAAAGAGAAAGAAAATATGTGGAAGCATTGCATTTATTAAGAGGAAATCCTAGAAATATCAAACAACAGATTATATACCATACTGTAAGGGAAAGGTACAACGAAATAGACGATATCGTGAGAGAAACTAAAAAAATCGAGAAACTTAAAGAGAAAATAATAATTTAGATTGAGCGATTCAATATCACTGACCCCGGCAAGCTTAATGGAAAACGCATAACGATGAATCGGTTAGAGTATAAGTTAGATGTTGGTCGCGGTTTGAGTGGCCCTGGGGCAGGCTGTAGGATGGTGGAGGGCCTGCCCTCCTGTTGCTTGGATCTATAGAATTCACATTCTTTTGTAGAGTAGAAGCAGATAATTATAATGCTTTTCATAGAAGATTACAGCTTACTTAATTCGAAACGTTGAAATGAGATGAGTCTTGGCATTGTATGATGCATTAGTACTCGATTGTCTCGACATGTAGACACTACGAAGGGCAATCCTGTTGCATAGAGCTGTAGAATTTACATTCTTATGAAGTTTTAAAGCAGATAAGCATAGAGTTATGCATAAGAGATTACAGCATTCTTACTTTGAAACGATGAAATGGGATGCGCCAGCGCATTGCATGTAGAATTCTAGCTCGATTGCTTTAACAGACAGACACTACGGAGCGCCATGCCGTTGCATGGAATTATATAGTTCACATTCTATGGAAGACCTCTAACAGTTAAGCATAATGTTATGGATATATGATTACAGATTCTTTGCTTTGAAACGTGTAAATGAGATGCGTCATCGCGCTGCATGAAGTATTAGAAATGTCTTATTGGACACGTAGATTTCTGGAAACGATATTCTGTTGCAAGTAAGTATAGGATCTAGATGTAGTATGAGGTCTAGATGTAGAAGTATAAGGTCTAGATGCAGACAAATGTAACATATTGCATAGAACATTGCAATTTACCATGAATCATTGAATTGACTTGCGACATCATGTTGAATGAAGCAATAGAACTCTATTGCTTCGAAAAGTATACATCTAAGAACGCAATTCCCTTGCAAGGAAGTGTAGAAATCACAGTCTTTTGACGTGTATATGCAGACAAGCATAACGAGATGTGTAGAGCATTCTTATCTACTTACATACTTCGAACTGTTGATATCAAATGCGATATCGCGTTTTATATAGCATTAGAAATCTATTGCTTCAATACGAGCACATTTAGAAACGCTACCTCCTGGCAAGATAATGTCGGATTTTTATACTGTTGACATGTAGAAGCAGATAAACGTAACGCGTTTCATTGAATATTACATCTCAACATGCGGCATTGAAATGAGATGCGACATCGATCTGAATAAAGTAATAGAACTTTATTGCTTCGACAAGTAAATATCTAAAAACGCTATCCCCCTGCAAAGGAGTGCAGGGTTCACATTCAATTGATTTGCAGAAGCAGATAAACATAACGCGATACAATGAATATTACATCATATCATGCGGCATTGAAATGAATTGCGACATCGCATTGAATGAAGTAAGAGAACTCTATTGCTTCTACGCGTAGATACCTAGAAACGCTATCTCGTTGGAAGAAAGTGTGGGATTTATATTCTTCTTGTATGTGGATACACAAAGCGCGTTGCATTGAATACTATATCTTAACGCGGAACAATGAAACGATATGCGACATCGCTCGGAATCAGGAAACAGAACACTGTTGTTTTTACACTTTGACATCTAGAAACGCTATTCTCTTGCCAGGAAGTGTAGCATCACATTGTTTTGCAGTGTAGAAGCAGATAAGCATAGTCTGATTTATAGATCATTAAAATCAACATACATACTTCGAACTCTTGATGTGAAATGGTATATCGCGTTCCATGAAACATTAGAACTCCTTTGCCTCGATTCGTAGACATCTAGAAACACTGTTCCGTAGCAAGGAAGTGATGCATCTACTTTCATTTGAAGTGTAGACGAGATATACATAACGCGTTGCATTGAGATTACATCTGATCATGTGACATAGAAATGAGATGCGACATCGCGTTCTTTGAAGAATTAGAACATTATGGTTTCGATGCGTACACAGCTAGAAACGCCGTTCGGTAGCAAGCAAGTGCGGTATTTACATTATTTTCAATGAGACATAGATATGAGATGCGATATAGCACTACATGAAGTATTAGAAATCTATTGCCCCGACACGTAGACATCTGCAAGCTATATCCCGTAGCAAGGAAGTGTGGGATTTACATTCATTTGAAGTGTAGACAAGATAAACGTAACGTGTTGCTTTGAATATTACATCTCATCATGAAACATAGAAATGAGATGCAATATCGCGATTGAAGGAGCACAAGAACTCCATTGCTTCGATACATAGACATCTGCAAACGCTATTTCCTAGCCAGGAAGTGTAGCATTTACATTCTATTGAAAGGAATACAAGGTATACATGACACTTCGCAATGAATTTTATATCTTATCATAAAACATAGAAATGAGATGCGATATCGCGATTTAAGAAGCATTAGAACCCTATTGCTTCGATACGTAGACATCTGCAAGCGTTATGTCCTAGCAAGGAAGTGCCGCACTTACATTCTTTTGAAAGGAATACGAGTTATACATGACACTTCGCAATGGACATTATATCTTATCATAAAACATAGTATTGAGATGCGACATTTCGTTATAATGAGTATTAGAACTCTATTGCTTCGATACGTAGACATCTGCCATCGCTATTTCCTAGCAAGGAAGTGTCGCATTTACATTCATTTGTAGTGAATGGGAGATATACATGACAATTCGCAATTAATATTATATCTTATCATGAAACATAGAAGTGAAATGCGATATCGCGTTTTAAGAAGCATGAGAACTCCATTCCTACGATACGTAGACATCTGCAAAAGCTATTTCCTAGCATGGAAGTGTCGTATTTACATTCTTCTGAAGTGAATAAGAGGTATACATAACACCGCACAATGAATATTATATCTTATCATGAAACATGATAATGAGATGCGACATAGCGATTTAAGAAGCATTAGAGCTCTATTGTTTCGATAGGTAGACATCTGGACACGCTAATTCCTAGCAAGGAAGTGTCGCATTTACATTCTTTTGAAGTGAATACGAGGTATACATCACATTTCGCAATGGATATTATGTCTTATCATGAAACATAGAAATGAGATGCGATATCGCGTTTTATGAAGCATTAGAACTCGATTGCTACGTTACGTAGACATCTGCAAACGCTATTTCCTAGCAAGGAAGTGTCGCATTTACATTCTTTTGATGTGAATGCGAGGTATACATGACACTTCGCAATGAATATTATATCTTATCATGAAACATAGAAATGAAATGCGATATGGCGTTTTAAGAAGCGATAGAACTCTATTGCTACCATACGTAGACATCTGCAAACGCTACTTCCTAGCAAGGAAGTGTCGCATTTACATTCTATTGAAGTGAATACGAGGTATACATGACACATCGCATTGGGTATTATATTATATTATGAAACATAGGAATGAGATGCGATATCGCGTTTTAAGAAGCATTAGAACTCCATTGCCTCGATACGTACACATTTGCAAACGCTATTTCCTAGCAAGGTTGTGTCGCATTTACATTCTTTTGAAGTGAATGCGAGGTTTACATAACACTCCACAATGAATATTATATCTTATCATGAAACATAGAAATGAGATGAGATATAACGATTTAAAAAGCATTAGAACTCCCTTGCTACGATACGTAGACATATGCAAACGCTATTTCCTAGCAAGGAAGTGTCGCATTTACATTCTTTTCATGTAAATACGAGGTATACATGACACTTCGCAATGGATATTATATCCTATCATGAAACATAAAAATGAGATGTGATATCGCGTTTTAAGAAGCACTAGAACTTTATTCCATCGATACGTAGACATCTGCAAACGCTATTTCCTAGCAAGGAAATGTCTCACTTACATTCACTTGAAGTGAATACGATGTATACATGACACTTCGCAATGAATATTATACCTTATCATGAAACATAGAAGTGAGATGCGATATCGCGTTTTAAGAAGCATTAGAAATCGATTGCTACGATACGTAGACATCTGCAAACGCTATTTCCTAGCAAGGACGTGTCGCATTTACATTCTTCTGAAGTGAATAGGAGGTATACATAACAGTGCACAATGAATATTATATCTTATCATGAAACATCGAAATGAAATGCGATATCGCGTTATAAGAAGCATTAGAACTCTATTGCTACGATACGTAGACATCTGCAAACGCTATTTAATAGCAATGAAGTGTCGCATTTACATTCTTACGAAATGAATGCGAGGTATACATAACACTCCACAATGAATATTATATCCTATCATGAAACATTGAAATGAGCTGCGATATCGCGTTTTAAGAAGCATTAGAACTCTAATGCTTCGATACGTAGAAATCTGGAAACGCTATTTTTTAGAAAGGAAGTGTCGCATTTACATTCACTTGAAGTGTAGACGAGGAATACATAGCACATCGCAACGAATATTATATCTTATCACGAAACATAGAAGTGAGATGCGGTATCCCGTCTTAATAAGCATTAGAACGCTATTGCTTCGATACGTAGACATCTGCAAGCGCTATTTAATAGCTAGGAAGTGTCGCATTTACATTCTTATGAAAGGAATTCGGGATATACATAATATTCCACATTGAATATTATACCTTATCAAGAAACATAGAAACGAAATGTGTTATCGCGATTTAAGAAGTATTAGAACTCTATTGCTGCAATACGTAGACATCTGCAAACGCTATTTCCTAGCAGGCAATAGTCGCGTTTACATTCTTTTGAATTGAATACGAGGTATACATGACACGTCGCAATGAATATTATATCTTGTCGTGAAACATAGGAATGAGATGCGATATCCCATTTTAAGAAGCGTTAGAACTCTATTGCTTCGATTCGTAGACATCTGCAAACGCCATTTCCTGGCAAGGATGTGTCGCATTTACATTCATTTGAAGTGTAGACGAGGAATACATAACACCTCGCAATGAATATTATATCTTATCATGAGACATAGAGATGAGGTGCGATATCGCGTTTTAAGGAGAATTAGAAATCTATAGCTTCGATACAGAGATATCTGGGAACGTAATTTCCTAGAAAGGAAGTGTCGCATTTTGTGACGTCAGGCGTACCGCCTGCCACCCATCAACCTCTTCGCACCCCCCAGCATCAACCCCTGGACGCATGCAACCAGCCAAACTCGCCTGCTGAACCAGCAACTGGAAGTGTTCGCGCGCGCATACCTGCACGCGCTCACTCACACCGAGTTCCGCTACCTCACTCGCACCGCCGAGTATACCTGTCTCGCTCGTACCGGGCACCAGTGTCTCACTCGCACCACCGAGTATACCTGTCTCGCCCGCACCAAGGACGGGCAGCCCTATCTCCCTCGCACCGAGGATTCCGTCCTGCAGGAAGACGTAGCCGCAGCCCATCACCTGAATGGGGTCTTTTCCAATTCCGGGAACAGGATCTGCTAGAACCTATATATTACTTCTAAGCTAGAACATACATACCATATCATGACGCATATATAAGAATTCCTATATCTAAGTTACACTAAGTAAGATGCGTCCGGCCAGCGGCATGCGCCGCTAGCCCCACCACGAGCCGCGGGTCCCCACTCGCTAGACCGCGCGCTCTCCGCCTCGAAACGCGAGTCCCCCACTCGCGGGACCGCGATCTCCCTACCACGAGCGTCCGCGACCGTAGCGCCCCGCGAACCGAGGAGGTCAGAGACGCGTCTCCAGAGCACACACTCTGACTCGAGATCTCCTACCGAGGAGTCGAAACTTCTAGTTCTAGATCGTTAGCCACCTCAATGTGGGGTTCAGGCATCGTATTTCTATTTCCATTTTAACTCAGTCTTAGTCTTAGAATAATTCCAGTTCTTGTATACTTTAAACCTAGAATATATTTTATTTTTACTTTTACTATATCCAAGTACAAGTTCTTTTACCAAGTATACTATTTCCACATCCATTAATTTTATCAAGTGTTTATAATACTAGTTCTACTTTTAACATTACATTTAACTACGAATTCTTCCACGGGTTCTTCCATACAACTGGGGTTGATCTTCATCAAATTGAAGGAGTATAGAAATCGGCTTTGTGACGTTGAGACCGCCGCTTATCCCTCAGATCTTAGTCGAAAGTACAGAAAAACCTGGTGAATGAATCGTGCTTCCGGTTTGCGAAGAACGCGACGTGCGAGTAGGAAGAATTTCATACGATCACTTGTGCGTGAATATTTGGAGGGTGTTCCGAGAGTCCTCGTATACCAGCGACCTGCCTTCGCACCAGCCCAGACGCCGCTTTCCGAAGCGACCGTCGACGCATCCGATCCAGACACCACGACGCATCACGCCGATTATGCCACATCCAGCATCATCGCTGAATTCCGACCGCCGTCCTCCTCTTCGCTGGCGACTGATCGAGATTTCCGTAGCAGCCAACAGAACGAAATCCGCTACGATCCCAGCAAACGATCCTCCACGCCGTTTCTACGTACAAATCGAGAGAGAAGTCACCGAAAGGTAGGGTCATTCCCTTATTATCGCGAGTGTTTTCGCTAGTGTCGTGTCAGCCGAAATAGTCGGACCCGGTCTTAACGCGTTCCCGCCGACCGAATTACCGAAAAATAGGCCTGTGTCGTAAAGCCTCAGGAGCAACGGAAAATAGTTTCACCGGACGTGATACCTCGTATTCACCTCAAAAGAATGTAAATGCGACACTTCCTTGCTAGGAAATAAGGTTTGCAGATATCTACATATCGAAGAAATAGAGCTCTAATGCTTCTTGAATCGCCATATCGCATCTCATTTCCATGTTTCATAATAAGATATAATATTCATTGCCAAATGTCATGTATACCTCGTACTCACATCACAAGAAAGTAAATGCGACACTTCCATGCTAGGAAATAGCGTTTGCAGATGTCAACGTATCGTAGCAATAGAGTTCTAATGCTCCTTAAAACGAGATGTCGCATCTCACTTCGATGTTTCGAGATAAGATATAATATACATTGCGAAGTGTCATGTATACCTCGTATTCACGTCAAAAGAATGTAAATGCGACACTTCCTTGCTAGGAAATACCGTTTCCAGATGACCACGTATCGTAAGAACAGAGTTCTAATACTTCTTAAAACGAGATGTCGCATCTCATTTATATATTTCATGATAAGGTATAATATCCATTGCGAAGTGTCATGCATACCTCGTATTCACATCAATGGAACGTAAATGCGACACATCCATGCTAGGAAATAGCGTTTGCAGGTGTCTACGTATCGTAGCAATAGAGTTCTAATGCTTCTTAGAACGCGATATCGCATCTCACTTCTATGTTTCATGATAAGATATAATATTCATTGCGAAGTGTCAATTCGTGTCAACCTCGTATTCAATTCAAAAGAATGTAAATAAGACACTTCCATGCTAGGAAATATTGTTTGCAGGTGTCTACGTGTCGTTTCAATAGAGTTCTAATGCCTCTTAGAACGAGATGTCGCATTTCATTTCTATGTTTCGTAATAAGATATAATATTCATTGTGGTGTGTTATGTTTACCTCGTATTCACTTCAAAAGGATGTATGTGCGACACTTCCTTGCTGGGAAATATTGTTTGCAGATGTCTACGTATCACAGCAATAGCGTTCTAATGCTACTTAAATCGCGATATGACACCTCATTTCTATGTTTCGTGATAAGATATAATATTCATTGCGAAGTGTCATGTATACCTCGTATTCACTTCAAAAGAATGTAAATGCGACTATTGCTTGCTTGGAAATAGAGTTTGCAGATGTCTACGTATCGTAGCAATAGAGTTCTAATGCTAGTTCATGCATGTTCATGTATACATCGTATTCACTTCAAAAGAATGGAAATCCGACTATTGCTTGCTAGGAAATAGCGTTTGCAAATGACTACGTATCGTAGCAAAAGGGTTCTAATGCTACTTAAATCGCGATATCGCATCACATTTACATCTTTCGTGATAAGATATAATATTCATTGCGAACTGTCATGTATACATCGTGTTCACTTCCAAAGAATGTAAATGCGACGTTTCCTTCCTGGGAAATAGCGTTTGCAGATGTCTATGTATCGTAGCAATAGAGTTCTAATGCTTCTCAAAACGCGATATCGCATCTCATTTCTATGCATCATGTAAAGATATAATATTGATTGCGAAGCGTCATGTATTCCTCGTATTCACTCCAAACGAATGTAAATGCGACATTTCGTTGCTAGAAAATAGCGTACACAGATGTCTACGTATGGTAGCAATAGATTTCTAATGCTACTTAAATCGCAATATCGCATCTCATTTCTATGTTTCGTGATAAGTTATAATATTCATTCCGAAGTGTCATGTGTACCTCGAATTCACTTTAGGAGAATGTAAATGCGACACTTCCATCCTAGGAAATAGCGTTTGCAGATGTCTGCGTATCGTAGCAATAGTGTTCTGATGCTACTTAAATCGCGATATCGCATCTCATTCCTATGTTTCGTGATAAGATATAATATTCATTGCGAAATGTCATGTATACCTCGTATTCACTTCAAAAGAGTGTAAATGCGACACTTCGATGCTAGGAAATAGCGTCTGCAGATGTCTCCGCATCGAGGCCATAGAGTTCTAATGCTTCTTAGAACGCGATATTGCATCTCTCTTCTATGTTTCATGATAAGATATAATATTGATTGCGAAGCGTCATGTATACCTCGTATTCACTCCAAACGAATGTAAATGCGACACTTCATTGCGAGGAAATAACGTATTCAGATGTCTACGTATCGTAGCAATAGAGCTCTAATGCTACTTAAATCGCGATATCGCATCTCATTCCTATGTTTCGTGATAAGATATAATATTCGTTGCGAAATGTCATGTATACCTCGTATTCACTTCAAAAGAATGTAAGTGCGACACTTCGATGCTAGGAAATAGCGTCTGCAAATGTCTACGCATCGAGGCAATAGAGTTCTAATGCTTCTTAAATGCGATATCGCATTTCACTTCTATGTTTCATGATAAGATATAATATTCATTGCGAAGAGTCATGTATACCTCGTATTCACTTCAAAAGAATGTAAATGCGACTAATCCTTGCTAGGAAATAACGTCTGCAGATGCCTACGTTTCGTAGAAATAGAATTCTAATGCTTTTTAGATCGCGATATCGCATCTCATTTCTATGTTTCGTGATAAGTTATAATATTCATTCCGAAGTGTCATGTGTACCTCGAATTCACTTCAAGAGAATGTAAATGCGACATTTCCTTGCTAGGACGTAGCATATTCAGATGTCTACGTATCGTAGCAATAGAGTTCTAATGCTACTTAAATCGCGATATCGCATCTCATTTAAATGTTTGGTGATAAGATATAATATTCATTGCGAAGTGTCATGTATACCTCGTATTCACTTCAAAAGAACGTAAATGCGACTATTCCTTGCTAGGAAATAGCGTATTCAGCTGTTTACGTATCGACGCAATAGAGTTCTAATGCTTCCTAAATGCGATATCGCATCTCACTTCTATGTTTCATGATAAGATATAATATTCATTGCGAAAAGTCATGTTTACCTCGCATTCACTTCAACAGAATGTATATGCGACTATTCCTTGCTAGGAAATAACGTCTGCAGATGCCTACGTTTCGTAGCAATAGAATTCTAATGCTTTTTAGATTGCGATATCGCATCTCATTTCTATGTTTCGTGATTTGATGTAATATTCATTGCGGACTGTCATGTATACCTCGAATTCACTTCAAAAGAATGTAAATGCGACACTTCCATCCTAGGAAATAGCGTTTGCAGATGTCTACGTATCGTAGCAATAGATTTCTAATGTTTCTCAAAACGCGGTATCGCATCTCATTTCTATGATTCATGATAAGATATAATATTGATGGCGAAGCGTCATGTATACCTCGTATTCACTCCAAACGAATGTAAATGCGACATTTCCTTGCTAGGAAATAGCGTCTGCAGATGTCTACGTATCGTAGCAATAGAGTTCTAATGCTACTTAAATCGCGATATCGCATCTCATTTAAAAGTTTGGTGATAAGATATAATATTCATTGCGAAGTGTAATGCATACCTCCTATTCACTCCAAACAAATGTAAATGCGACACTTCCTTGCTAGGAAATAGCGTCTGCAGATGTCTACGCATCGAGGCGATAGAGTTCTAATGCTTCTTAAAACGCGATATCGCATCTCATTTCTATGTTTCATTATAAGATACAATATTCATTGTGAAGTGTCATGTATACCTCGTATTCACTTCAAAAGAATGTAAATGCGAATCTTCCTTGCTAGGAAATAGCGTATTCAGATGTCTACGTATCGTAGCAATAAAGTTCTAATGCTACTTAGATCGCGATATCGCATCTCATTTCTATGTTTCGTGATAAGATATAATATTCACTGCGAGGTGTCATGTACAACTCGTACTCACTTCAAAAGAATGTAAATGCGACACTTCCTTGTTAGGAAATAGCGTATTCAGATGTCTACGTATCGTAGCAATAGAGTTCTAATGCTACTTAAATCGCGATATCGCATCTCATTCCTTTGTTTCGTGATAAGATATAATATTCATTGCGATGTGTCATGTATACCTCGTATTCACTTCAAAAGAATGTAAATGCGAATCTTCCTTGCTAGGAAATAGCGCTTGCAGATGTCTACGTTCCGAAGCAATAGTGATCTAATGCTTCTCAAAACGCGATATCGCATCTCATTTCTATGCTTCATGATAAGATATAATATTCATTGCGAAGTGTCATGTATACCTCGTATTCGTTTCAAAAGAATGTAAATGCGACATTTCCATGCTAGGAAATAGCCCTCGCAGATATCTCCGCATTGAGGCAATAGAGTCCTAATGCCTCTTAAGACGCGATATCGCATCTCACTTATATGTTACATGATAAGATATAATGTTCATTGTGAAGTGTCATGTATACCTCGTATTCACTTCAAAAGAATGTAAATGCGAATCTTCCCTGCTAGGAAATAGTGTATTCAGATGTCTACGTATCATAGCAATAGAGTTCTAATGCTACTTAAATCGCGATATCGCATCTCATTTCTATGTTTCGTGATAAGATATAATATTCACTGCGAGATGTCATGTACACCTCGTATTCACTTCAAAAGAATGTAAATGCGACACTTCCTTGCTAGGAAATAGCGTATTCAGATGTCTACGTATCGTGGCAATAGAGTCCTAATGCTACTTAACTCGCGATATCGCATCTCATTTCTATGTTTCGTGATAAGATACAATATTCATTGCGAAGTGTCATGTATACCTCGTATTCTCTCCAAACGAATGTAAATGCGACACTTCCTTGCTAGGAAATGGCGTATTCAGATGTCTACGTATCGTAGCAATAGAGTTTTAGTGCTACTTAAATCTCGATATCGCATTTCATTTATATGTTTCGTGATAAGATATAATATTCATCGCGAAGTGTCATGTACACCTCGTATTCACTTCAAAAGAATGTAAACGCGAATCTTCCCTGCTAGGAAACAGCGTTTGCAGATATCTCCGCATCGAGGCAATAGGGTTCTAATGCTTCTTAAAACGCGATATCGCATCTCTCTTCTATGTTACATGATAAGATATAATATTCATTGCGAAGTGTCATGTATACATCGTATTCACTTCAAAGAATGGAAATGCGACTATTGCTTGCTAGGAAATAGCGTTTGCAAATGACTACGTATCGTAGCAAAAGAGTTCTAATGCTACTTAAATCGCAATATCGCATCTCATTTCTATGTTTCGTGATAAGTTACAATATTCAATCCGAAGTGTCATGTGTTCCCCGACTTCACTTTAGGAGAATGTAAATGCGACACTTCCATCCTAGGAAATAGCGTTTGCAGATGTCTGCGTATCGTAGCAATAGTGTTCTGATGCTACTTAAATCGCGATATCGCATCTCATTCCTATGTTTCGTGATAAGATATAATATTCATTGCGAAATGTCATGTATACCTCGTATTCACATCAAAAGAATGTAAATGCCACTATTGCTTGCTAGGAAATAACGTCTGCAGATGCCTTCGTTTCGTAGAAATAGAGTTCTAATGCTTTTTAGATCGCGATATCGCATCTCATTTCTATGTTTCGTGATAAGTTATAATATTCATTCCTAACTATCATGTATACTTCGAATTCACTTCAAAAGAATGTAAATGCGACACTTCCATGCTAGGAAATAGCGTTTGCAGATATCTCCGCATCGAGGCAATAGGGTTCTAATGCTTCTTAAAACGCGATATCGCATCTCATTTCTATGTTTCATTATAAGATATAATATTCATTGCGAAGTGACATGTATACCTCGTATTCACATCAAAAGAATGTAAATGCGACTATTCCTTGCTAGATCATAGCGTTTGCAGATCCCTACGTATCGTAGCAATAGAGTTATAATGCTACTTAGATCGCGATATCGCATCTCATTTTTATGTTTCGTGATAAGTTACAATATTCATTCCGAAGTGTCATGTATACCTCATATTCATTTCAAAAGAATGTAAATGCGAATCTTCCTTGCTAGGAAATAGCGCTTGCAGATGTCGACGTTTCGAAGCAATAGTGTTCTAATGCTTCTCAAAACGCGATATCGCATCTCATTTCTATGCTTCATGATAAGATATAATATACATTGCGAAGTGTCATGTATACCTCGTATTCATTTCAAAAGAATGTAAATGCGACATTTCCATGCTAGGAAATAGCCCTTGCAGACATCTCCGCATTGAGGCAATAGAGTCCTAAGGCCTCTTAAGACGCGATATCGCATCTCACTTATATGTTACATGATAAGATATAATGTTCATTGTGAAGTGTCATGTATACCTCGTATTCACTTCAAAAGAATGTAAATGCGAATCTTCCCTGCTAGGAAATAGCGTATTCAGATGTCTACGTATCGTAGCAATAGAGTTCTAATGCTACTTAAATCGCGATATCGCATCTCATTTCTATGTTTTGTGATAAGATATAACATTCACTGCGAGGTGTCATGTACAACTCGTACTCACTTCAAAAGAATGTAAATGCGACACTTCCTTGTTAGGAAATAGCGTATTCAGATGTCTACGTATCGTAGCAATAGAGCTCTAGTGCTACTTAAATCTCGATATCGCATCTCATTTATATGTTTCGTGATAAGATATAACATTCATCGCGAAGTGTCATGTACACCTCGTATTCACTTCAAAAGAATGTAAATGCGAATCTTCCCTGCTAGGATATAGCGTATGCATATGCCTACGTATCCTAGCAATAGAGTTCTAATGCTTCTTAGATCGCGATATCGCATCTCATTTCTATGTTTCGTGATAAGTTATAATATTCATTCCGATGTGTCATGCATACCTCGTATTCACTACAAAAGAATGTAAGTGCGACTATTCCTTGCTAGGAAATAACGTCTGCAGATGCCTACGTATCGTAGCAATAGAGTTCTAATGCTACTTAAATCGCGATATCGCATCCCATTCCTGTGTTTCGTGATAAGATATAACATTCATCGCGAAGTGTCATGTACACCTCGTATTCACTTCAAAAGAATGTAAATGCGAATCTTCCCTGCTAGGATATAGCGTATGCATATGCCTACGTATCCTAGCAATAGAGTTCTAATGCTTCTTAGATCGCGATATCGCATCTCATTTCTATGTTTCGTGATAAGTTATAATATTCATTCCGATGTGTCATGCATACCTCGTATTCACTACAAAAGAATGTAAGTGCGACTATTCCTTGCTAGGAAATAACGTCTGCAGATGCCTACGTATCGTAGCAATAGAGTTCTAATGCTACTTAAATCGCGATATCGCATCCCATTCCTATGTTTCGTGATAAGATATAATATTCATTGCGAAATGTCATGTATACCTCGTATTCACTTCAAAAGAATGTAAATGCGACACTTCGATGCTAGGAAATAGCGTCTGCAGATGTCTACGCATCGAGGCAATAGAGTTCTAATGCTTCTTAAATGCGATATCGCATCTCACTTCTATGTTTCATGATAATATATAATATTCATTGCGAAAAGTCATGTTTACCTCGCATTCACTTCAACAGAATGTATATGCGACTATTCCTTGCTAGGAAATAACGTCTGCAGATGCCTACGTTTCGTAGCAATAGAATTCTAATGCTTTTTAGATCGCGATATCGCATCTCATTTCTATGTTTCGTGATAAGATGTAATATTCATTGCGGACTGTCACGTATACCTCCTATTCACTCCAAACGAATGAAAATGCGACACTACCTTGCTGGTAAATAGCGTCTGCAGATGCCAACGCATCGAGGCAATAGAGTTCTAATGCTTCTTAAATGCGATATCGCATCTCACTTCTAAGTTTCATGATAAGATATAATATTCATTGCGAAGAGTCATGTATACCTCGTATTCACTTCAAAAGAATGTAAATGCGACTAATCCTTGCTAGGAAATAACGTCTGCAGATGCCTACGTTTCGTAGAAATAGAATTCTAATGCTTTTTAGATCGCGATATCGCATCTCATTTCTGTGTTTCGTGATAAGTTATAATATTCATTCCGAAGTGTCATGTGTACCTCGAATTCACTTCAAGAGAATGTAAATGCGACATTTCCTTTCTAGGTCGTATCATATTCAGATGTCTACGTATCGTAGCAATAGAGTTCTAATGCTACTTAAATCGCGATATCGCATCTCATTTAAATGTTTGGTGATGAGATATAATATTCATTGCGAAGTGTCATGTATACCTCGTATTCACTTCAAAAGAATGTAAATGCGACACTTCCATGCTAGGAAATAGCGTTTGCAGATATCTCCGCATCGAGGCAATAGGGTTCTAATGCTTCTTAAAACGCGATATCGCATCTCACTTCTATGTTACATGATAAGATATAATATTCATTGCGATGTGTCATGTATACCTCGAATTCACTTCAAAAGAATGTAAATGCGACACTTCCATCCTAGGAAATAGCGTTTGCAGATGTCTACGTATCGTAGCAATAGATTTCTAATGTTTCTCAAAACGCGGTATCGCATCTCATTTCTATGATTCATGGTAAGATATAATATTGATGGCGAAGCGTCATGTATACCTCGTATTCACTCCAAACGAATGTAAATGCGACATTTCCTTGCTAGGAAATAGCGTCTGCAGATGTCTACGTATCGTAGCAATAGAGTTCTAATGTCACTTAAATCGCGATATCGCATCTCATTTAAATTTTTGGTGATAAGATATAATATTCATTGCGGAGTGTCATGCATACCTCCTATTCACTCCAAACAAATGTAAATGCGACACTTCCTTCCTAGGAAATAGCGTCTGCAGATATCTCCACATGGAGGCAATAGGTTTCTAATGCTTCTTAAGACGCGATATCGCATCTCACTTATTTGTTACATGATAAGATATGATGTTCATTGTGAAGTGTCATGTATACCTCGTATTCACTTCAAAAGAATGTAAATGCGAATCTTCCTTGCTAGGAAATAGCGTATTCAGATGTCTACGTTTCGTAGCAATAAAGTTCTAATGCTACTTAAATCGCGATATCGCATCCCATTTCTATGTTTCGTGATAAGATATAATATTCACTGCGAGGTATCATGTACAACTCGTACTCACTTCAAAAGAATGTAAGTGCGACACTTCCGTGCTAGGAAATGGCGTTTGCTGATGTCTACGCATCGATGCCATAGAGTTCTAATGCTTCTTAAAACGCGATATCGCATCTCTCTCCTATGTTTCATGATAAGATACAATATTCATTGCGAAGTGTCATATATACCTCGTATTCTCCCCAAACGAATGTAAATGCGACACTTCCTTGCTAGGAAATGGCGTATTCAGATGTCTACGTTTCGTAGCAATAGAGTTCTAATGCTTCTCAAAACGCGATATCGCATCTCATTTCTATGCTTCATGATAAGATATAATATTCATTGCGAAGTGTCATGAATACCTCGTATTCACTTCAAAAGAATGTAAATGCGACACTTCCATGCTAGCAAATAGCGTCTGCAGATGTCTACGCGTCGAGGCAATAAGGTTCTAATGCTTCTTAAAACGCGATATCGCATCTCACTTCTACGATTCATGAAATGATATAATATTCATTGCGAAGTGTCATGTAGACCTCCTATTCACTTCAAAAGAATGTAAATGCGAATCTTCCTTGCTAGGAAATAGCGTTTGCAGATGCCTAAGGATCGTAGCAATAGAGTTCTAATGCTGCTTAGATCGCGATATCGCATCTCATTTCTATGTTTCGTGATAAGTTACAATATTCATTCCGAAGTGTCATGTAAACCTCGAATTCAATTCAAAAGAATGTAAATGCGACTATTGCTTGCTAGGAAATAGCGTTTGCAGATATCTCCACATCGAGGCAATAGGGTTCTAATGCTTCTTAAGACGCGATATCGCATCTGACTTATATGTTACATGATAAGATATAATGTTCATTGTGAAGTGTCATGTGTACCTCGTATTCACTTCAAAAGAATGCAAATGCGAATCTTCCTTGCTAGGAAATAGCGTTTGCAGATATCTACGTATCGGAGCAATGGAGTTCTAATGCTTCTCAGAACGCCATATCGCATCTCATTTCTATGCTTCATGATAAGATATAATATTCATTGCGAAGTGTCATGTATGCCTCTTATTCACTTCAAAAGAATGTAAATGCGAATCTTCCTTGCTAGGAAATAGCGCTTGCAGATGTCTAGGTTTCGTAGCAATAGTGTTCTAATGCTTCTCAAAACGCGATATCGCATCTCATTTCTATGCTTCATGATAGGATATAATATTCATTGCGAAGTGTCATGTATAGCTCGTATTCACTTCAAAAGAATGTAAGTGCGACACTTCCATGCTAGGAAATAGCGTTTGCTGATGTCTCCGCATCGATGCCATAGAGTTCTAATGCTTCTTAAAACGCGATATCGCATCTCTCTTCTATGTTTCATGATAAGATATAATATTCATTGCGAAGTGTCATGTATACCTCCCATTCACTACAAAAGAATGAGAATGCGACACTTCCATGCTAGGAAATAGCGTCTGGAGATGTCTACGCGTCGAGGCAATAGAGTTCTAATGCTTCTCAAAACGCGATATCGCATCTCTCTTCTATGTTTCATGATAAGATATAATATTCATTGCGAAGTGTCATGTATACCACGCATTCACTCCAAACAAATGTAAATGCGACACTTCCATGCTAGGAAATAGCGTTTGTGGATGTCTCCGCATCGAGGCCATAGAGTTTTAATGCTTCTTAGAACGCGATATCGCATTCCTCTTCCGTGTTTCATGATAAGATACAATATTCATTGCGAAGTGCCATGTATACATCGTATTCACTTCTAAAGAATGTAAATGCGATACTTCCATGCTAGGAAATAGCGTTTCCAGATGTCTACGTATCGTAGCAATAGAGCTCTAATGCCTCTTAAAATGAGATGCCGCATTTCAATTCTATGCTTCGTGGCAAGATATAATATTCATTGTGGAGTGTTATGTATACCTCGTATTCACATCAAAAGAATGTAAATGCGACACTTCCTTGCTAGGAAATAACATTTCCAGATGTCTACGCATCGTAACAATAGAGTTCTAGCGCTTCTTAAATCGCGATATCGCATCTCACTTCTATGTTTCGTGATAAGATATAATATTCATTGTAGAGTGTTATGTATACCTCGTATTCACTTCAAAGGAATGTAAATGCGACACTTCCATGCTAGGGTACAGCGTTTGCAGATGTCTACGTATCGTAGCAATATGGTTCTAATGCTTCTTAGAACGCGATATCGCATCTCTCTTCTATGTTTCATGATAAGATATAATATTCTTTGCGAAGTGTCATGCATACCTCGATTTCACTTCACAAGAATGTAAATGCGACACTTCCTTGCTAGGAAATATTGTTTGCAGATGTCTACGTATCACAGCAATAGAGTACTAATGCTTCTTAAGACGAGATGTCGTATTTCATTTCTATGTTTCGTAATAAGATATAATATTCATTGTGTAATGTTATGTATACCTCGTATTCACTTCAGTGGAATGTAAGTGCGAAATTTCATTGCTAGGAAATAGAGTTTGCAGATGTCTACGTATCGTAGCAATAGAATTCTAATGCTTCTTAAAACGCGATATCGCATCTCACTGCTACGTTTCATGAGAAGATATAATATTCATTGCGAAGTGTCATGTATACCTCGTACTCACTTCAAAAGAATGTAAATGCGACCCTTCCATGCTAGGAAATAACGTTTGCAGATGTCTACGTATCGTAGCAATAGAGTTCTAATGCTTCTTAGAACGCGATATCGCATCTCACTTCCATGTATCATGATA
Organism: Xylocopa sonorina; assembly: GCF_050948175.1. Taxonomy (NCBI): domain Eukaryota; kingdom Metazoa; phylum Arthropoda; class Insecta; order Hymenoptera; family Apidae; genus Xylocopa; species Xylocopa sonorina. The sequence goes on along the minus strand of NW_027490145.1, from coordinate 249,900 downwards.
AGATATAATATTCATTGCGAAGTGTCATGTATACCTCGTATTCACTTAAAAAGAATGTAAATAAGACACTTCCATGCTAGGAAATAGCGTTTGCAGATGTCTATGTATATTAGCAATAGAGTTCTAATGCTTCTCAAAACGCGATATCGCATTTCATTCCTATGTTTCATTATAAGATATAATACTCATTGCGAAGAGTCATGTATACCTCGTATTCACTTCAAAAGAATCTAAATGTGACACTTCCTTGCTATGAAGTATTGATTGCAGATGTCTACATATCGTAGCAATGAAGTTCTAGTGCTTCTTAAATCACGATATCGCATCTCATTTCTATGTTTCGTGATAAGGTATAATATTCATTGCGAAGTGTCATGTATACATCGTATCTACTTCAAAAGAGTGTAAATGCGACACTTTCTTGCTAGGAAATATTGTTTGCATATGTCTACGTATCGTAGCAATAGAGTTCTAATGCTCCTTAAAACGCGATATCGCATCTCACTTCTATGTTTCATGATAAGATATAATATTCATTGCGAAGTGTCATGTATACCTCGCATTCACTTTAAAAGGATGTAAATGCGACACTTCTTTGCTAGGAAAAAGCGTTTCGATATGACTACGTGTCGAAACAATAGAATTCTAATGATTCTTAAAATGCCATATCGCATCTCACTTCTATGTTTCATGATAGGATATAATATTCATTGCGAAGTGTCATGTATACCTCGTATTGACTTCAAAAGAATGTAAATGCGACACTTCCACGCTAGGAAGTAGCGTTTGCAGATGTCTACGTATCGTAGCAATGGGGTTCTAATGCTTCTTAAAACGCGATATCGCATCTCACATCTATCTTTCATGATAAGATATAATATTTATTGCGAAGTGTCATGTGTACCTCGTATTCACTTCAAAAGAATGTAAATGCGACACTTCCATGCTAGGAAATAGCGCTTGCAGATGTCAACGTATCGTAGCAATAGAGTTCTAATGCTTCTTAGAACGAGATGTCGCATTTCATTTCTATGTTTCGTAATGAGATATAATATTCATTGTGGTGTGTTATGTATACCTCGTATTCACTTCAAAAGGATGTAAGTGCGACACTTCCTTGCTAGGAAATGTTGTTTGCAGATGTCTACTTATCGTAGCAATAGAGTTCTAGTGCTTCTTAAAACGCGATATCGCGTCTCACTTCTATGCTTCATGATAAGATATAATATTCATTGCGAAGTGTCATGTATATCTCGTACTCACTTCAAAAGAATGTAAATGCGACACTTCCATGCTAGGAAATAGCGTTTGCAGATGTCTACGTATCGTAGCAATAGAGTTCTAATGCTTCTTAAAACGCGATATCGCATCTCACTGCTATGTTTCATGAGAAGATATAATATTCATTATGGAGTGTTATGTATACCTCGTACTCACTTCAAAAGAATGTAAATGCGACCCTTCCATGCTAGGAAATAGCGTTTGCAGATGTCTACGTATCGTAGCAATAGAGTTCTAATGTTTCTTAGAACGCGATATCGCATCTCACTTCTATGTATCATGATAAGATATAATATTCATTGCGAAGTGTCATGTATACCTCGTATTCACTTAAAAAGAAAGTAAATAAGACACTTCCATGCTAGGAAATAGCGTTTGCAGATGTCTATGTATATTAGCAATAGAGTTCTAATGCTTCTCAAAACGCGATATCGCATCTCGTTCCTATGTTTCATTATAAGATATAATACTCATTGCGAAGAGTCATGTATACCTCGTATTCACTTCAAAAGAATCTAAATGCGACACTTCCATTATAGGAAATAGCGTTTGCAGATGTCTACGTATCGTAGCAATAGAGTTCTAATGCTTCTTAGAACGAGATGTCGCATTTCATTTCTATGTTTCGTAATAAGATATAATATTCATTGTGGTGTGTTATGTATACCTCGTATTCACTTCAAAAGGATGTAAGTGCGACACTTCCTTGCTAGGAAATGTTGTTTGCAGATGTCTACGTATCGTAGCAATAGAGTTCTAGTGCTTCTTAAAACGCGATATCGCATCTCACTTCTATGTTTCATGATAAGATATAATATTCATTGCGAAGTGTCATGTATATCTCGTATTCACTTCAAAAGAATGTAAATGCGACACTTCCATGCTAGGAAATATCGTTTGCAGATGTCTACGTATCGTAGCAATAGAGTTCTAATGCTTCTTAAAACGCGATATCGCATCTCACTGCTATGTTTCATGAGAAGATATAATATTCATTATGGAGTGTTATGTATACCACGTACTCACTTCAAAAGAATGTAAATGCGACCCTTCCATGCTAGGAAATAGCGTTTGCAGATGTCTACGTATCGTAGCAATAGAGTTCTAATGCTACTTAGAACGCGATATCGCATCTCACTTCTATGTTTCATGATAAGATATAATATTCATTGCGAAGTGTTATGTATACCTCGTATTCACTTCAAAAGAATGTAAATGCGACACTTCCATGCTAGGAAATAGCGTTTGCAGATGTCTACGTATCGTAGCAATAGAGTTCTAATGCTTCTTAGAACGCGATATCGCATCTCTCTTCTATGTTTCATGATAAGATATAATATTCATTGCGAAGTGTCATGTATACCTCGTATTCACTTCAAAAGCATGTAAATGCGACACTTCCATGCTAGGAAATAGAGTTTGCAGATGTCTACGTATCGTAACAATAGAGTTCTAATGCTTCTCAAAACGCGATATAGCACCTCTTTCCTATGTTTCATGATAAGATATAATATTCATTGCGAAGTGTCATGTATACCTCGTATTCACTTAAAAAGAATGTAAATGCGACACTTCCATGCTAGGAAATAGCGTTTGCAGATGTCTACGTATATTAGCAATAGTGTTCTAATGCTTCTCAAAACGCGATATCGCATCTCATTCCTATGTTTCATTATAAGATATAATACTCATTGCGAAGAGTCGTGTATACCTCGTATTCACTTCAAAGGAATTTAAATGTAACACTTCCTTGCTATGAAATATTGATTGCAGATGTCTACGTATCGTAGCAATGAAGTTCTAGTGCTTCTTAAATCACGATATCGCATCTCATTTCTATGTTTCGTGATAAGGTATAATATTCATTGCGAAGTGTCATGTATACATCGTATTTACTTCAAAAGAATGTAAATGCGACACTTTCTTGGTAGGAAATATTGTTTGCAGATGTCTACGTATCGTAGCAATAGAGTTGTAATGCTCCTTAAAACGCGATATCGCATCTCACTTCTATGTTTCATGATAAGATATAATATTCATTGCGAAGTGTCATGTATACCTCGTATTCACTTTAAAAGGATGTAAATGCGACACTTCTTTGCTAGGAAAAAGCGTTTCGAGATGACTACGTGTCGAAACAATAGAATTCTAATGATTCTTAAAATGCCATATCGCATCTCACTTCTATGTTTCATGATAAGATATAATATTCATTGCGAAGTGTCTTGTGTACCTCGTATTCACTTCAAAAGAATGTAAATTCGACACTTCCATGCTAGGAAATAGCGTTTGCAGATGTCTACGTATCGTAGCAATAGTGTTCTAATGCATCTTAGAACGCGATATCGCATCTCATTTCTATGTTTCGTGATAAGGTATAATATTCATTGCGATGTGTCATGTATAACTCGTATTCACATCAAAAGAATGTAAATGCGACACTTCCTTGCTAGGAAATATTGTTTGCAGATGTCTACTCATCGTAGCAATAGAACTTTAATGCTTCTCAAAACGCGATATCGCAACTCATTCCTATGTTTCATGATAAGATATAATATTCATTGCGAAGTGTCATGTATACCTCATATTCACTTCAAATAAATGTAAATGCGACACATGCTTACTAGGAAATAGCGACTGCAGATGTCTACGTACCGTAGCAATAGAGATCTAATGCATCCTAAAACGAGATATCGCATCTCGTTTCTTTGATTCATGATAAGATATAATATCCATTGCGAAGTGTCATGTATACCTGGTATTCGCTTCAAGAGAATGTAAATGCGACACTTCCATGGTAGGAAATAGCGTTTGCATATGTCTACGTATCGAAGCAATAGATTTCTAGTGCTTCTTAAAACGAGATGCCGCATCTCATTTCTCTGTTTCATGATTAGACATAATGTTCATTGCGAAGTGTCATGTATACCTCGTATTCACTTCAAAAGAGTGTAAATGCGACACTTCCTTGCTAGGAAATAGCGTTTGCAGATGTCTACGTATCGTAGCAATAGAGTTCTAATGCTTCATAAAACGCGATATTGCATCTCATTTCTATGTTTCATGATAAGACATAATATCCATTGCGAAATGTGATGTATACCTCGTATTCGCTTCAAAAGAATGTAAATGCGACACTTACTTGCTAGGAAATAGCGTTTCCAGATGTCTAAGTTACGTAACAATAGAGTTCCAATGCTTCTTAAAACGTGATGTCGCACCTCATTTCCCTGTTTCATGATAAGATATAATATTCATTGCGAAGTGTCATGTATACCTCGCATTCACTTCATAAGAATGTAAATGCGACTATTCCTTGCTATGAAATAGCGTTTGCAGATGTCTACGTATCGTAGCAAAAGAGTTCTAATGCTACTTAAATCGCGATATCGCATCTCATTTATATGTTTCTTGATAAGATATAATATTCATTGCGAAGTATCATGTATACCTCGTATTCACTCCAAGAGAATGTAAATGCGACGTTTCCATCCTAGGAAATAGCGTTTGCAGATATCTACGATTGTAGCAAGAGAGTCCTAATGCTTCTTAAAACGAGACGTCACATTTCATTTCTATGTTTGGTGATAAGATATAATATTCATTGCGAAGTGTCATGTATACCTCGTATTCACTCCAAACGAATGTAAATGCGACACTTCCTTGCTAGGAAATAGCGTTTGCAGATGCCTGAGTATCGTAGCAATAGGGTTCTAATGCTTCCTGGATCGCGATATCGGATCTCATTTCTATGTTTCGTGATAAGTTATAATATTCATTCCGAAGTGTCATGTGTACCTCGAATTCACTTCAAAAGAATGTAAATGCGACACTTCCATGCTAGGAAATAGCGCTTGCAGATGTCTATGTGTCATAGCAATAGAGTTCTAATGCTTCTCAAAACGCGATATCGGATCTCATTTCTATGCTTCGTGATAGGATATAATATTCATTGTGAAGTGTCATGCACACCTCGTATTCACTACAAAAGAATCTAAATGCGACACTTCCTAGCTAGGATATAGCGTTTGCAGATTTCTACGTATCGCAGCAATAGAGTTCTAACGCTTCTTAAAACGAGATGTCGCATTTCATTTCTACGTTTCGTAATAAGATATAATATTCATTGTGGAGTGTTATGTATACCTCGTATTCACTTCAATGGAATGTAAGTGCGACATTTCCTTGCTAGGAAATAGAGTTTGCAGATGTCTACGTATATTAGCAATAGAGTTCTAATGCGTCTCATAACGCGATATAGCACCTCATTCCGATGTTTCATGATAAGACATAATGTTCATTGCGAAGTGTTATGTATACCTCATATTCACTTCAAATAAATGTAAATGCGACACATGCTTACTACGAAATAGCGACTGCAGATGTCTACGTACCGTAGCAATAGAGATCTAATGCATCCTAAAACGAGATATCGCATCTCGTTTCTTTGATTCATGATAAGATATAATATCCATTGCGAAGTGTCATGTATACCTGGTATTCGCTTCAAGAGAATGTAAATGCGACACTTCCATGGTAGGAAATAGCGTTTGCATATGTCTACGTATCGAAGCAATAGAGTTCTAGTGCTTCTTAAAACGAGATGCCGCATCTCATTTCTCAGTTTCATGATTAGACATAATGTTCATTGCGAAGTGTCATGTATACCTCGTATTCACTTCAAAGGAATGTAAATGCGACACTTCCTTGCTAGGAAATAGCGTTTGCAGATGTCTACGTATCGTAGCAATAGAGTTCTAATGCGTCATAAAACGCGATATCGCATCTCATTTCTATGTTTCATGATAAGACATAATATCCATTGCGAAATGTGATGTATACCTCGTATTCGCTTCAAAAGAATGTAAATGCGACACTTACTTGCTAGGAAATAGCGTTTCCAGATGTCTAAGTTACGTAACAATAGAGTTCCAATGCTTCTTAAAACGTGATGTCGCACCTCATTTCCCTGTTTCATGATAAGATATAATATTCATTGCGAAGTGTCATGTATACCTCGTATTCACTTCATAAGAATGTAAATGCGACTATTCCTTGCTATGAAATAGCGTTTGCAGATGTCTACGTATCGTAGCAAAAGAGTTCTAATGCTACTTAAATCGCGATATCGCATCTCATTTATATGTTTCGTGATAAGATATAATATTCATTGCGAAGTATCATGTATACCTCGTATTCACTTCAAGAGAATGTAAATGCGACGTTTCCATCCTAGGAAATAGCGTTTGCAGATGTCTACGATTGTAGCAAGAGAGTCCTAATGCTTCTTAAAACGAAACGTCACATTTCATTTCTATGTTTGGTGATAAGATATAATATTCATTGCGAAGTGTCATGTATACCTCGTATTCACTCCAAACGAATGTAAATGCGACACTTCCTTGCTAGGAAATAGCGTTTGCAGATGCCTGAGTATCGTAGCAATAGGGTTCTAATGCTTCCTGGATCGCGATATCGCATCTCATTTCTATGTTTCGTGATAAGTTATAATATTCATTCCGAAGCGTCATGTGTACCTCGAATTCACTTCAAAAGAATGTAAATGCGACACTTCCATGTTAGGAAATAGCGTTTGCAGATATCTCCGCATCGAGGCAATAGGGTTCTAATGCTTCGTAAAACGCGATGTCGCATCTCACTTCTATGTTACACGATAAGATATAACAATCATTGCGAAGTGTCATGTATACCTCGTATTCACTTCAAAGGAATGTAAATGCGACACTTCCATGCTAGGAAATAGCGTTTGCATATGTCTACGTATCGTAGCAATAGAGTTCTAATGCTACTTAAAACGAGATGTCGCATTTCATTTCTATGATTCGTGATAAGACATAATGTTCATTGCGAAGTGTTATGTATACCTCGTATTCACTTCAAATAAATGTAAATGCGACACATACTTACTAGGAAATAGCGACTGCAGATGTCTCCGTATCGAAGCAACAGAGTTCTAATGCTTCTTAAATCGCGACATCGCATCTCATTCCTATGTTTCGTGGTAAGGTATAATTTTCATTGCGAAGTGTCATGTTTGCCTCTTATTCACTTCAAAAGAATGTAAATGCGACACTCCCTTGCTAGGAAATAGCGCTTCCAGATATCTACGTACCGTAGCAATAGATTTCTTATGCTTCTTAAAACGGGATATCGCATCTCATTTCTATGCTTTATGACAATATATAATATCCATTGCGAAGTGTCATGTATACCTCGTATTCACTTCAAGAGAATGTAAATGTGACACTTCCTTGCTAGGAAATAGCGGTTGCATATGTCTACGTATCGTAGCAATAGAGATCTAATGCATCCTAAAACGAGATATCGCATCTCGTTCCTCCGTTTCATGATAAGATATAATATTCATTGCGAAGTGTCATGTATACCTGGTATTCACTTCAAAAGAATGTAAATGCGACACTTCCTTGCTAGAAAATAGCGTTTGCAGATGTCTACGTATCGTAGCAATAGAGATGTAATGCATCCTAAAACGAGATATCGCATCTCATTTCTATGTTTCATGATAAGATATAATATTCACTGCGAAGTGTTATGTATACCTCGTATTCACTTCAAATAAATGTAAATGCGACACATACTTACTAGGAAATAGCGACTGCAGATGTCTACGTATCGTAGCAATAGAGATCTAATGCATCGTAAAACGAGATATCGCATCTCGTTTCTTTGATTCATGATAAGATATAATATCCATTGCGAAGTGTCATGTATACCTGTTATTCGCTTCAAGAGAATGTAAATGCGACACTTCCATGGTAGGAAATAGCGTTTGCATATGTCTACGTATCGAAGCAATAGAGTTCTAGTGCTTCTTAAAACGAGATGCCGCATCTCATTTCTCTGTTTCATGATTAGACATAATGTTCATTGCGAAGTGTCATGTATACCTGGTATTCACTTCAAAAGAATGTAAATGCGACACTTCCTTGCTAGAAAATAGCGTTTGCAGATGTCTACGTATCGTAGCAATAGAGATGTAATGCATCCTAAAACGAGATATCGCATCTCATTTCTATGTTTCATGATAAGATATAATATTCACTGCGAAGTGTTATGTATACCTCGTATTCACTTCAAATAAATGTAAATGCGACACATACTTACTAGGAAATAGCGACTGCAGATGTCTACGTATCGTAGCAATAGAGATCTAATGCATCGTAAAACGAGATATCGCATCTCGTTTCTTTGATTCATGATAAGATATAATATCCATTGCGAAGTGTCATGTATACCTGTTATTCGCTTCAAGAGAATGTAAATGCGACACTTCCATGGTAGGAAATAGCGTTTGCATATGTCTACGTATCGAAGCAATAGAGTTCTAGTGCTTCTTAAAACGAGATGCCGCATCTCATTTCTCTGTTTCATGATTAGACATAATGTTCATTGCGAAGTGTCATGTATACCTCGTATTCACTTCAAAAGAGTGTAAATGCGACACTTCCTTGCTAGGAAATAGCGTTTGCAGATGTCTACGTATCGTAGCAATAGAGTTCTAATGCTTCATAAAACGCGATATTGCATCTCATTTCTATGTTTCATGATAAGACATAATATCCATTGCGAAATGTGATGTATACCTCGTATTCGCTTCAAAAGAATGTAAATGCGACACTTACTTGCTAGGAAATAGCGTTTCCAGATGTCTAAGTTTCGTAACAATAGAGTTACAATGCTTCTTAAAACGTGATGTCGCACCTCATTTCCCTGTTTCATGATAAGATATAATATTCATTGCGAAGTGTCATGTATACCTCGCATTCACTTCATAAGAATGTAAATGCGACTATTCCTTGCTATGAAATAGCGTTTGCAGATGTCTACGTATCGTAGCAAAAGAGTTCTAATGCTACTTAAATCGCGATATCGCATCTCATTTATATGTTTCTTGATAAGATATAATATTCATTGCGAAGTATCATGTATACCTCGTATTCACTCCAAGAGAATGTAAATGCGACGTTTCCATCCTAGGAAATAGCGTTTGCAGATATCTACGATTGTAGCAAGAGAGTCCTAATGCTTCTTAAAACGAGACGTCACATTTCATTTCTATGTTTGGTGATAAGATATAATATTCATTGCGAAGTGTCATGTATACCTCGTATTCACTCCAAACGAATGTAAATGCGACACTTCCTTGCTAGGAAATAGCGTTTGCAGATGCCTGAGTATCGTAGCAATAGGGTTCTAATGCTTGCTGGATCGCGATATCGGATCTCATTTCTATGTTTCGTGATAAGTTATAATATTCATTCCGAAGTGTCATGTGTACCTCGAATTCACTTCCAAAGGATGTAAATGCGACACTTCCATGCTAGGAAATAGCGCTTGCAGATGTCTATGTGTCATAGCAATAGAGTTCTAATGCTTCTCAAAACGCGATATCGGATCTCATTTCTATGCTTCGTGATAGGATATAATATTCATTGTGAAGTGTCATGCACACCTCGTATTCACTACAAAAGAATGTAAATGCGACACTTCCATGCTAGGAAATAGCGTGTGCAGATGTCTCCACATCGAGGCCATAGAGTTTTAATGCTTCTTACAACGCGATATCGCATCTCTCTTCTATGTTTCATGATAAGATATAATATTCATGGCGAAGTGTCATGTATACCACGTATTCACTTCAAAAGAATGTAAATGCGACACCTCCATGCTAGGAAATAGTGTTTTCAGATGTCAACGTATCGTAGCAATATTGTTCTAATGCTTCTTAAAACGAGATGTCGCATTTCATTTCTATGTTTCGTAATAAGATATAATATTCATTGCGAAGTGTCATGCACACCTCGTATTCACTACAAAAGAATGTAAATGCGACACTTCCATGCTAGGAAATAGCGTCTGCAGGTGTCTACGCGTCGAGGCAATAGGGTTCTAATGCTTCGTAAAACGCGATGTCGCACCTCACTTCTATGTTTCATGATAAGATATAATGTTCATTGCGAAGTGTCATGTATACCTCGTATTCACTTCAAAAGAATGTATGTGCGACACTTCCATGCTAGGAAATAGTATTTGCAGATGTCTCCGCATAGAGGCCATAGAGTTTTAATGCTTCTTACAACGCGATATCGCGTCTCTCTTCTGTGTTTCATTATAAGATATAATATTCATTGCGAAGTGTCATGTATACCTCGTATTCACTTCAAAAGAATGTAGATGCGACTATTGCTTGCTAGGAAATAGCGTTTGCAGATGTCTACGTATCGTAGCAATAGAGTTCTAATGCTACTTAAATCGCGATAACGCATCTCATTTATATGTTTCGTGATAAGATATAATATTCATTGCGAAGTGTCATGTATACCTCGTATTCACTTCAAAAGAATGTAAGTGCGACACTTCCATGCTAGGAAATAGCGTTAGCAGATGTCTCCGCATCGAGGCCATGGAGTTCTAATGCTTCTTAAATTGCGATATCGCATTTCTCTTCTATGTTTCATGATAAGATATAATATTCATTGCGAAATGTCATGTATACCTCGTATTCACTTCAAAAGAATGTAAGTGCGACTATTGCTTGCTAGGAAATAGCGTTTGCAGATGTCTACGCGTCGAGGCAATAGAGTTCTAATGCTTCTTAAAACGCGATATCGCATCTCAATTCTATGTCACATGAGAAGATATGATGTTCATTGCGAAGTGTCATGTATACCTCGTATTCACTTCAAAAGAATGTAACTGCGACTATTCCTTGCTAGGAAATAGCGTTTGCAGATGTCTACGTATCGTAGCAATAGCGTTCTAATGCTTCCTAGATCGCGATATCGCATCTCATTTCTATGTTTCGTGATAAGATATAATATTCATTGCGAAGTATCATGTACACCTCGTATTCAATTCAAAAGAATGTAAGTGCGACATTTCCATGCTAGGAGATAGCGTTTGCAGATGTCTCCGCATCGTGGCCATAGAGTTCTAATGCTTCTCAAACGCGATATCGCATCGAGGCCATAGAGTTCTAATGCTTCTCAAACGCGATATCGCATCTCATTCCTATGTTTCGTGATAAGATATAATATTCATTGCGAAGTGTCATGTTCACCCCGTATTCACTACAAAAGAATGTAAATGCGACACTTCCAAGCTAGGAAATAGCGTCTGCAGATGTCTACGGGTCGAGGCAATAGTGTTCTAATGCTTCCTAAAACGCGATATCGCATCTCTCTTCTATGTTTCATGATAAGATATAATATTCATTGGGAAGTGTCATGTATACCTCGTCTTCTCTCCAAACGAATGTAAATGCGACACTTCCTTCCTAGGAACTAGCGTATTCAGATGTCTACGTACCGTAGCAGAAGAGTTCTAATGCTACTTAAATCGCGATATCGCATGTCATTTCTATGTATCGTTATAAGATATAATATTCATTGCGAAGTGTCATGTATACCTCGTAAACTCTCCAAACGAATGTAAATGCAACACTTCCTTGCTAGGAAATAGCTTATTCAGATGTCTACGTATCGTAGCAATAGAGTTCTAATGCTAGTTAAATCGCGATATCTCATCTCATTTCTATGTATCGTGATAAGATATAATATTCATTGCGAAGTGTCATGCATACCTCCAATTCAGTCCAAACCAATGTAGATGCGACACTTCCTTGCTAGGAAATAGCGTCTGCAGATGTCTACGCATCGGGGAGATAGAGTTCTAATGCTTCTTAAAACTCGATATCGCATCTCACTTCAATGTTTCATTATCAGATATAATATTCATTGCGAAGTGTCAAGTACACCTCGTATCCACTACAAAAGAAAGTAAATGCGACTATTGCTTGCTAGGAAATAGCGTTTGCAGATGTCTACGTAACGTAGCAATAGCGTTCTAATGCTACTTCAATCGCGATATGACACCTCATTTATATGTTTCGTGATAAGATATAATATTCATTGCGAAGTGTCATGTGTACATCGTATTCACTTCAAAAGAATGTAAGTGCGACACTTCCATGCTAGGAAATAGCTTATTCAGATCTGTACGTATCGTAGCAATAGGATTCTAATGCTTCTTAAAACGCGATATCGCATCTCACTTCTATATTTCATGATAAGATATAATATTCATTCCGAAGTGTCATGTACACCTCGTATTCACTTCAAAAGAAAGTAAATGCGACTATTGCTTGCTAGGAAATAGCGTTTGCAGATGTCTACGTTTCGTAACAATAGAGTTCTAATGCTTCTTATATCGCGATATCGCATCTCATTCCTATGCTTCGTGATAAGTTATAATATTCATTCCGAAGTGTCATATACACCTCGTATTCACTACAAAAGAATGTAAATGCGACACTTCCATGCTAGGAAGTAGCGTCTGCAGATATCTACGCGTAGAGGCAGTGGAGTTCTGATGCTTCTTAGAACGCGATATCGCATCTCTCTTCTATGTTTCATGATAAGATATAATATTCATTGCGAAGTGTCACGTATACCTCGTCTTCTCTCCAAACGAATGTAAATGCGACACTTCCTTGCTAGGAAATGGCGTATTCAGATGTTTACGTATCGTAGCCAAAGGGTTCCAATGCTACTTAAATCGCGATATCGCATCTCATTACTATGTTTCAATATAAGATATAATGTTCATTGCGAAGTGTCATATACACCTCGTATTCACATCAAAAGAAAGTAAATGCGACTATTGCTTGCTAGGAAATAGCGTTTGCAGATGTCTACGTATCGTAGCAACAGAGTTCTAATGCTACTTAAATCGCGATATCGCATCCCACATATATGTTTCGTGATAAGATATAATATTCATTGCGAAATGTCAAGTGTACCTCGTATTCACTTCAAAAGAATGTAAGTGCGACACTTCCATGCTTGGAAGTAGAGTTTGCAGATGTCTCCGCATCGAGGCCATAGACTTCTAATGCTTCTTAAAACGCGATATCGCATCTCATTTCCATGATTCATGATAGGATATAATATTCACTGCGAAATGTCATGTATACATCGCATTCACTTCAAAAGAATGTAAGTGCGACACTTCCATGCTAGGAAATAGCGTTTGCAGATGTCTCCGCATCGAGGCCATAGAGATCTAATGCTTCTTAGAACGCGATATCGCATCTCTCTTCTATGTTTCATGATAAGATATAATATTCATTGCGAAGTGTCATGTATAACTCGAATTCACTTCAAAAGAATCTAGATGCGATATTTCCATGCTAGTATATAGCCCTTGCAGATATCTCCGCATTGAGGCAATAGAGTCCTAATGCTTCTTAAAACGAGGTGTCGCATTTCATTTCTATGTTTCGTGATAAGATATAATATTCATTGCGAAGTGTCATGCATACCTCCTATTCACTCCAAACAAATGTAAATGCGACACTTCCTTGCTAGGAAATAGCGTCTGCAGATGTCTACACATCGAGGCGATAGAGTTCTAATGCTTCTTAAAACGCGATATCGCGTCTCACTTCTATGTTTCATGATAAGATATAATATTCATTGCGAAGTATCATGTATACTTCATATTCACTTCAACAGAATGTAAATGCGACTATTGCTTGCTAGGAAATAGCGTTTGCAGATGTCTACGTATCGTAGCAATAGCGTTCTAATACTACTTAAATCGCGATATGACACCTCATTTATATGTTTCGTGATAAGATATAATATTCATTGCGAAGTGTCATGTATACATCGTATTCACTTCAAAAGAATGTAAATGCGACACTTCCATGCTAGCAAATAGCGTCTGCAGATGTCTACGCGTCGAGGCAGTAAGGTTCTAATGCTTCTTAAAACGCGATATCGCATCTCTTTTCTGTGTTTCATTACAAGATATAATATTCATTGCGAAGTGTCATGTATACCTCGTGTTCACATCAAAAGAATGTAAATGCAACTATTCCTTGCTAGGGCATAGCGTTTGCAGATGCATACGTATCGTAGCAATAGAGTTCTAATGCTTCTTAGATCGCGATATCGCATCTCATTTTTATGTTTCGTGATCAGTTATAATATTCACTGCGAGGTGTCATGTACACCTCGTATTCACCTCAAAAGAATGTAAATGCGACACTTCCTTGCTAGGAAATAGCGTTTGCAGATTTCTACGTATCGTAGCAATAGAGATCTAATGCATCTTAAAACGAGATGTCGCATCTCGTTTCTATGTTTCATGATAAGATATAATATTCATTGCGAAGTGTCATGTATAGCTCGTATTCACTTCAAAAGTATGTAAATGCGACTATTCCTTTCTAGGAAATAGCATTCGCAGATGCCATATGTCGTAGCAATAGAGTTCTAATGCTACTTAAATCGCGATATCGCATCTCATTTCTATGTTTCGTGATAAGATGTTATATTCTTTGCGAAGTGTCATGTACACCTCGTATTCACTTCAAAAGAATGTAAATACGAATCTTCCTTGCTAGGCTATAGCGTTTGCAGATGCCTACGCATCGTAGCAATATAGATCTAATGGTTATTAAAACGCGATATCGCATCTCTCTTCCATGTTTCATGATAAGATACAATATTCATTGCTAAGTGTCATGTATACCTCGTATTCACTTCAAAAGAATGTAAGTGCGACACTTCCTTGCTAGGAAATAGCGTTTGCATATGTCCGCGTATCGTAGCAATATATTTCTTATGCTTCTTAAAACGGGATATCGCATCTCATTACTATGTTTCGGGACAAGATATAATATTCATTGCGAAGTGCCATGTTTTCCTCGTATTCACTTCAAAAGAATGTAAATGCGACACTTCCTTGCTAAGAAATAGCCTTTCCAGATATCTATGCATCGAAACAATAGAGTTCTAGTGCTTCTTAAAACGAAATGTCGAATCCCATTTCTCTTTTTCATGATATGATATAATGTTCATTGCGAAGTGCCATGTATAACTCGTACACACTTCAAAAGAATGTAAATGCGTAACTTCCATGCTAGGAAATAGCGTTTGCAGATCTCTCCGTACCGAAGCAATAGAGATCTATTACTTCTTAAAACGGGATATCGCATCTCATTTCTATGTTTCATGACAAGATATAATATTCATTGCGAAGTGTCATGTATTCCTCGTATTTACATCTAAAGAATGTGAATGCGACACTTCCTTGCTAAGAAGTAGCGCTTCCAGATGTCTATGCATCGAAACAATAGAGTTCTAGTGCTTCTTAAAACGAGATGTCGAGTCCCATTTCTCTGTTTCATGAAAAGATATAATATTCATTGCGAAGTGTCATGTGTAGCTCGTATTCCCTGCAACAGAATGTAAATGCGACACTTCCTTGCTAAGAAGCAGCGTTTGTAGATGTCTACGTATCGAAACAGTAAAGTACTAATGCTTCTTAAAACGAGATGTCGCATCTCATTTCTCTGTTTCATGATAAGATATAATATCCATTGCGAAGTGTCACGAATAGCTCGTATTCACTTCAAAAGAATGTAAATGCGAAACTTCCATGCTAGGAAATAGCGTTTGCAGATGTCTACGTATCGTAGCAATGGTTTTCTAATACTGCTTAAAACGCGATATCGCATCTCACATCTATGTTTCATGATAAGATATAATTTTCATTGCGATTTGTCATGTATACCTCGTATTCACTTCAAAAGAATGTAAATGCGACACTTCCTTGCTAGGAAATAGCGTTTGCATATGTCTGCGTATCGTAGCAATATATTTCTTATGCTTCTTAAAACGGGATATCGCATCTCATTACTATGTTTCGGGACAAGATATAATATTCATTGCGAAGTGTCATGTATAGCTCGTACTCACTCCAAAAGAATGTAAATGCGAGACTTCCTTGCTAAGAAGTAGCGTTTCCAGATGTCTATGCATCGAAACAACAGAGTTCTATTGCTTCTTAAAACGAGATGTCGAATCCCATTTCTCTTTTTCATGATATGATATAATATTGATTGCGAAGTGCCATGTATAGCTCGTATTCACTTCAAAAGAATATAAATGCGAAACTTCCATGCTAGGAAATAGCGTTTGCAGATGTCTACGTATCGTAGCAATGGTGTCCTAATACTGCTTAAAACGCGACATCGCATCTCACATCTATGTTTCATGATAAGATATAATATTCATTGCGATTTGTCATGTATACCTCGTATTCACTTCAAAAGAATGTAAATGCGACACTTCCTTGCTAGGAAATAGCGTTTGCATATGTCTGCGTATCGTAGCAATATATTTCTTATGCTTCTTAAAACGGGATATCGCATCTCATTACTATGTTTCGGGACAAGATACAATATTCATTGCGAAGAGCCAGGTTTTCCTCGTATTCACTTCAAAAGAATGTAAATGCGACACTTCCCTGCTAGAAAATAGCGACTGCAGATGCCTACGCGTCGGGGCAATAGAGTTCTAATGTCTCTCAAAACGCCATATCGCATCCCATTTCCATGTTTCGTGATAAAATATAATATTCATTGCGAAGTGTCATGTATACCTCGTATTCACTCCAAAAGAATGTAAATGCGACACTTCCATGCTAGGAAATAGCGTTTGCAGATGTCTCCGCATCGAGGCCATAGAGTTCTAATGCTTCTTATAACGCGATATCGCACCTCACTTCTATGTTTCATGATAAGATATAATATTCATTGCGATTTGTCATGTACACCTCGTATTCACTTCAAAAGAATGTAAATGCGACACTTCCTTGCTAGGAAATAGCGTTTGCATATGTCTGCGTATCGTAGCAATATATTTCTTATGCTTCTTAAAACGGGATATCGCATCTCATTACTATGTTTCGGGACAAGATATAATATTCATTGCGAAGTGCCATGTTTTCCTCGTATTCACTTCAAAAGAATGTAAATGCGACATTTCCTTGCTAAGAAATAGCCTTTCCAGATATCTATGCATCGAAACAATAGAGTTCTAGTGCTTCTTAAAACGAAATGTCAAATCCCATTTCTCTTTTTCATGATATGATATAATGTTCATTGCGAAGTGCCATGTATAACTCGTACACACTTCAAAAGAATGTAAATGCGTAACTTCCATGCTAGGAAATAGCGTTTGCAGATCTCTCCGTACCGAAGCAATAGAGATCTATTACTTCTTAAAACGGGATATCGCATCTCATTTCTATGTTTCATGACAAGATATAATATTCATTGCGAAGTGTCATGTATTCCTCGTATTTACATTTAAAGAATGTGAATGCGACACTTCCTTGCTAAGAAGTAGCGCTTCCAGATGTCTATGCATCGAAACAATAGAGTTCTAGTGCTTCTTAAAACGAGATGTCGAGTCCCATTTCTCTGTTTCATGAAAAGATATAATATTCATTGCGAAGTGTCATGTGTAGCTCGTATTCCCTGCAACAGAATGTAAATGCGACACTTCCTTGCTAAGAAGCAGCGTTTGTAGATGTCTACGTATCGAAACAGTAAAGTACTAATGCTTCTTAAAACGAGATGTCGCATCTCATTTCTCTGTTTCATGATAAGATATAATATCCATTGCGAAGTGTCACGAATAGCTCGTATTCACTTCAAAAGAATGTAAATGCGAAACTTCCATGCTAGGAAATAGCGTTTGCAGATGTCTACGTATCGTAGCAATGGTTTTCTAATACTGCTTAAAACGCGATATCGCATCTCACATCTATGTTTCATGATAAGATATAATTTTCATTGCGATTTGTCATGTATACCTCGTATTCACTTCAAAAGAATGTAAATGCGACACTTCCTTGCTAGGAAATAGCGTTTGCATATGTCTGCGTATCGTAGCAATATATTTCTTATGCTTCTTAAAACGGGATATCGCATCTCATTACTATGTTTCGGGACAAGATATAATATTCATTGCGAAGTGTCATGTATAGCTCGTACTCACTCCAAAAGAATGTAAATGCGAGACTTCCTTGCTAAGAAGTAGCGTTTCCAGATGTCTATGCATCGAAACAACAGAGTTCTATTGCTTCTTAAAACGAGATGTCGAATCCCATTTCTCTTTTTCATGATATGATATAATATTGATTGCGAAGTGCCATGTATAACTCGTATTCACTTCAAAAGAATATAAATGCGAAACTTCCATGCTAGGAAATAGCGTTTGCAGATGTCTACGTATCGTAGCAATGGTGTCCTAATACTGCTTAAAACGCGACATCGCATCTCACATCTATGTTTCATGATAAGATATAATATTCATTGCGATTTGTCATGTATACCTCGTATTCACTTCAAAAGAATGTAAATGCGACACTTCCTTGCTAGGAAATAGCGTTTGCATATGTCTGCGTATCGTAGCAATATATTTCTTATGCTTCTTAAAAGGGGATATCGCATCTCATTACTATGTTTCGGGACAAGATACAATATTCATTGCGAAGAGCCAGGTTTTCCTCGTATTCACTTCAAAAGAATGTAAATGCGACACTTCCTTGCTAAGAAGTAGCGTTTCCGGATGTCTATGCATCGAAACAATAGAGTTCTAGGGCTGCTTAAAACGAGATGTCGCATCCCATTTCTCTGTTTCATGATATGATATAATATTCATAGCGAAGTGCCATGTATAACTCGTATTCACTTCAAAAGAATGTAAATGCGAAACTTCCATGCTAGGAAATAGCGTTTGCAGATGTCTACGTATCGTAGCAATGGTGTTCTAATACTGCTTAAAACGCGACATCGCATCTCACATCTATGTTTCATGATAAGATATAATATTCATTGCGAAGTGTCATGTATGGCTCGCACTCACTCCAAAAGAATGTAAATGCGAGACTTCCTTGCTAAGAAGTAGCGTTTCCAGATGTCTATGCATCGAAACAATAGAGTTCTAGTGCTTCTTAAAACGAGATGTCGAATCCCATTTCTCTTTTTCATGATATGATATAATATTCATTGCGAAGTGCCATGTATAACTCGTATTCACTTCAAAAGAATGTAAATGCGAAACTTCCATGCTTGGAAATGCGTTTCCAGATGTCTACGTATAGAAGCAGTAGAGTTCTAATGCTTCTTAGAACGCGATTTCGCATCTAATTTCAATGTTTCACGATAAGATATAATTTTCATTGCGAACTATTATATATACCTCTTCTACACTACAAAAGAATGTAAGTGCGACACCTCCTTGCTGGGAAATAGCGTTTCCAGATGTCTACGTATCGAAGCAATAGATTTCTAATGCTTCTCGGAGCGCGATATTGCATCTAATTTCACTGTTTCATGATAAGATATAATATTCATTGCGAAGTGTTATGTATACCTCGTATTCACGTCAAATAAATGTAAATCGACACTTCTATGCTAGGAAATAGCTTATGCAGATGTCTACGCGACGAGGCAATAGAGTTCCAATGCTTCTTAAAACGCGATACAGCATCTCATTTCTGTGTTTCATGATAAGATATAATATTCATTGCGAAGTGTCACTTACACCTCGCATACACTTCGAATGAATGTAAATGCGACGCTTCCTTGCTAGGAAATGGCGTTTGCAGATATCTACGTATCGTAGTAATAGTGTTCTAATGCATCTTAAAACGCGATATCGCATCTCATTTCTATGTTTCATGTTAAGATATAATATTCATTGTGGAGTGTCATGTATGCCTCGTACTCACTTCGAAAGAATGTAAATGCGACACTTCCTTGCTAGGAAGTAGCGTTTCCAGATATCTACGTATCGTAGTAATAGTGTTCTAATGCTTCTTAAAACGCGAAATCGCATCTCATTTCTATGTTTCGTGATAAGGTGTAATATTCATTGTGGAGTGTTATGTATAACCCATATTCACTTCAAAAGAATGTAAATGCGGCACTTCCTTGCTATTATGTAGCGTTTGCATTTGTCTACGTGTCGTAGCAAGAGAGCTCTAATGCTTTTTAAATCCCGATATCGCATCTCATTTCTATGTTTCATGATAAGATATAATATCCATTGTGAAGTGTTATGTATACCTTGCATTCACTTCAAAAGAATGTAAGTGCGACGCTTCCTTGCTGTTAAATGGCGTTTGCAGATGTCTACGTATCGTAGCAATAGATTTCTAATCCTTTTTAAATGGCGATATCGCATTCCATTTCTATGTTTCGTGATAAAATATAATATTCATTGTTTAGTGCTATGTATACCTCGTATTCACTCCAAAAGAATGTAAATGCGACACTTCCATGCTAGGAAATAGCGTTTGCAGATGTCTCCGCATCGAGGCCATAGAGTTCTAATGCTTCTTATAACGCGATATCGCACCTCACTTCTATGTTTCATGATAAGATATAATATTCATTGCGAAGTGTCATGTATATCTCGTATTCACTTCAAAAGTATGTAAATGCGACTATTCCTTTCTAGGAAATAGCATTCGCAGATGCCTTATATCGTAGCAATAAAATTCTAATGCTACTTAAATCGCGATATCTCATCTCATTTATATGCTTCATGATAAGATATAATATTCATTGCGAAGTGTCATGTATACCTCGTATCCACTTCAAAAGAATGTGAATGCGACGTTTCCATCCTTGGGAATATCGTTTGCAAATGTCTACTTATCGTAGCAAAAGGGTCCTAATGCTTCTTAAAACGAGATGTCGCATTTCATTTCTATGTTTCGTGATAAGGTATAATATTCATTGTGAAATGTCACGTATACCTCGTATTCACTCCAAACAAATGTAAATGCGACACTTCCTTGCTAGGAAATAGCGTATTCAGGTGTCTACGTATCGTAGCAATAGAGTTCTAATGCTACTTAAATCGCGATATCGCATCTCATTTCTATGTTTCGTGATATGATGAAATATTCATTGCGAAGTGTCACGTACACCTCGTATTCACTTCAAAAGAATGTAAATGCGACACTTCCTTTCTGGGAAATAGCTTATTCAGATGGCTACGTATCGTAGCAGTAGAGTTCTAATGCTACTTAAACCTTGATATCGCACCTCATTTCTATATTTCGTGATAAGATATAATATTCATTGCGATGTGTCATGTATACCTCGTATTCACTTCAAAAGAATGTAAATGCGACTATTGCTTGCTGGGAAATAGCGTTTGCAGATGTCTACGTATCGTAGCAATAGAATTCTAATGCTACTTAAAACGCGATATCGCATCTCA
The DNA here is from genome assembly GCF_050948175.1 of Xylocopa sonorina. NCBI lineage: Eukaryota > Metazoa > Arthropoda > Insecta > Hymenoptera > Apidae > Xylocopa > Xylocopa sonorina. The sequence continues at coordinate 228,481 of NW_027490145.1, read as the reverse complement.
TTTATATGCTTCATGATAAGATATAATATTCATTGCGAAGTGTCATGTATACCTCGTATTCACTTCAAAAGAATGTAAATGCGACGTTTCCATCCTTGGGAATATCGTTTGCAGATGTATACGCATCGTAGCAAAAGAGTCCTAATGCTTCTTAAAACGAGATGTCGCATTTCATTTCTATGTCTCGTGATAAGATATAATATTCATTGCGAAATGTCATGTATACCTCGTACTCACACCAAACGAATGTAAATGCGACACTTCCTTGCTAGGAAATAGCGTCTGCAGTTGTCTACCCGTCGAGGTAATAGAGTTCTAATGCTTCTTAAAACGGGATATCGCATCTCACTTCCATGTTTCATGATAAGATACAATATTCATTGCGAAGTGTCATGTATACCTCGTATTCACTTCAAAAGAATGTAAGTGCGACACTTCCATGCTAGGAAATAGCGTTAGCAGATGTCTCCGCATCGAGGCGATAGAGTTCTAATGCTTCTTAAAACGCGATATCGCACCTCACTTCTATGTTTCATGATAAGATATAATATTCATTGCGAAGTGTCATGTATACCTCGTATTCACTACAAAGAATGTAAATGCGACGTTTCCATCCTTGGGAATATCGTTTGCAGATGTCTAGGTATCGTAGCAATAGAGTTCTAATGCTACTTAAATCGCGATATCGCATTTCATTTATATGTTTCGTGATAAGATATAATATTCATTGCGAAGTGTCATGTATATCTCGTATTCACTTCAAAAGTATGTAAATGCGACTATTCCTTTCTAGGAAATAGCATTCGCAGATGCCATATGTCGTAGCAATAGAGTTCTAATGCTACTTAAATCGCGATATCGCATCTCATTTCTATGTTTCGTGATAAGATGTTATATTCTTTGCGAAGTGTCATGTACACCTCGTATTCACTTCAAAAGAATGTAAATACGAATCTTCCTTGCTAGGCTATAGCGTTTGCAGATGCCTACGCATCGTAGCAATATAGATCTAATGGTTATTAAAACGCGATATCGCATCTCTCTTCCATGTTTCATGATAAGATACAATATTCATTGCTAAGTGTCATGTATACCTCGTATTCACTTCAAAAGAATGTAAGTGCGACACTTCCATGCTAGGAAATAGCGTTTGCACATGTCTCCGCATCGAGGCCATAGGGTTCTAATGCTTCTTAAAACGCGATATTGCACCTCACATCTATGTTTCATGATAAGATATAATATTCATTGCGAAGTGTCATGTGTACCTTGTATTCACTTCAAAACAATGGAAATGCAACTATTCCTTGCTAGGAAATAGCGTTTGCAGATGTCTACGTATCGTAGCAATAGAGTTCTAATGCTACTTAAATTGCGATATCGCATCTCATTCTGTGTTTCGTGATAAGATGTAATATTCATTGCGAACTGTCGTGTACACCTCGTATTCACTTCAAAAGAATGTAAATGCGACACTTCCATGCTAGGAAATAGCGTCTGCAGATGTCTACGCGTCGAGGCAATAGAGTTCTAATGCTACTTAAATCGCGATATCGCATCTCATTTATATGTTTCATGATAAGATACAATATCCATTGCGAAGTGTCATGTATACCTCCTATTCAATCCAAACGAATGTAAATGCGACAATTCCTTGCTGGGAAAAGGCGTCTGCAGATGTCCACGCATCGAGGCAATAGAGTTCTAATGCTTCTTAGAACGAAATAACGCATCTCATTTCTATGCTTCATGATAAGATAATATACTCATTGCGAACTGTCATGTATACCTCGTATTCACTTCAAGAGAATGTAAACGCCACACTTCCTTGCTAGGAAATAGCGTTTGCAGATGGCTATGTATCGTAGCATTAGAGTTCTAATGCATCTTAAATCGCGATATCGCATCTCATTTCTATGTTTCATGACAAGATATAGTATTCATTGTGCAATGTTATGTATACCTAGCATTCACGTCAAAAGAATGTAAATGCGACACTTCCTTGCTAGGAAATAGCGTTTCCAGATATCTACGTATCGAAGCAATAGAGTTCTAATGCTTCTTTAAACGCGATATCGCATCTCATTTCTACGTATCATGATAAGATGCAATATTCTTTGCGAGGAGCTATGTGGACCTCGTATACACTTCAAAAAAATGTGAAGGCCACACATCCTTGCTAGGAAATAGTGTTCTCTGATGTCTACGTACCCAAGCAATAGGGTTACACTGCTTCTTAAAACGCGATATCGCATCTCATTTCTGGGTTTCAAGATAAGCTATAATATTTATTTGGAAGTGTTATGTATACCTCGACTACACATCTAAACATTGCAAACGCCACGCTTCCTTGCTAGGAAATAGCGTTCCCTGATGTCTACGTATCGAAGCAATGGAGTTCTAATGCTTCCTAGAACGCGATATCGCATCTCATGTATGTTTCATGATAAGATATAATATTCATTGCGATGTGCTATGTATACCCCGTCTACACTTCAAAAGAATGCAAATGTCACATTTCTTAGCTAGGAAATTGCGTTTCTAGATGTCTACGCATCGAAGCAATAGATTTCTAACTCTTTATAAAACGCGATATCGCATATTAATTCTAAGTCACATGATAAGATGTAATTTCAATGCAACGCGTTATGAATATCTCCTCTACACTTCAAATGAATGTAAATGGATCACATCCTTGCTACGGAATATCGTTTCTATATCTGAAGGTTTAGAAGCAATAGAGTTCTAATGCTTCGTAAAACGCGGCTGCGCATCTTACTTCTATATTTCATGATAAGATGTAATATTCATAGCATCGCGTTTTGTTTATCTGCTTCTGCATATGAATTGAGTGTGAACCCTATACTTTCTTGCCCGGGGATAGCGTTTCTAGATGTCCAGGTGCCGAAGCATTTAATTTGTCATGCTTCATGCACCTCAATATGGCATTTCATATAAACAGTTCAAAGTAAGTTAGAAGGTTGTAAAGCTCTATGCATCGCATTATGCTTATCTGCTTTTGTGCTTTATAATGCTCTGGGATGTGAGAAGGTCCTCAACCATCCTTAACCCCCTAAAGAGGTGTCAAAAGTCCAGCGGCCCTGCAGGTGGGCCACGGGAGCGCGGCGCGCGAGGCGCTACGCAATTTAAATGATCAGGAGGATCCCCTCAGGTACACCCAAGGGGGCGAGAAGAGGAAATCGCCGAAATCCACTGATCGATGGACTCAAACAATACCGAAGCCTACAGCCCACTCCACCAAGGAGCCCCGAGGAGGATGCAGGAGACCCGAGGACCACCAGCGAATTCAAGGAACCTGAAGAAGAGAACGTGAGAGCTTATTCGCTTAAGCGTCCCATTTCTTGTGTCGCATATTGTATATTGTATCTTATATCGAGAAGCGAGTTATGATACCCGGTAATTTGCGGCGTGTTGCGTAGTTTTCCGTAGCCCTTGTTAGTTAAACCCACGTCGAGACCATAAATAAACATGCCGTGACTTCAGTATCTCGCGACCTGAGTGTGTGTACTTGGCTAGGCGTAGTCGAGAAGAGGAGCATTTCGAAGTTTCAAGGGTTGTTCCGCCCCAGGGTTCCCGGGGTCGTGTAGTCTATCCCTTTGCTACTTTCTGGGCAGCTGGCGCCCAAGAAAAGTTGTACGTGAGCAGATACCTTGGAACGATAGATCGCTTTAGATTAAAGTACGTTTTACACCTTAAAGCATTTAGATAATTAACCCCTTCGAGCTTCCCTGACTTACTATATATAGGTTTCCGTCACAACTAATAGGAACCATCACTTTACATAGATATATAGAACACACATTGTTTTAAACGTAGAACTGAGAATTTGAGAACTTACTTTGAAACGTTAGTAGTGACAAATTCCATCGGATTTCATAGAAATTCAGAACTTACTTGCTATGAAACATAGGCAGATAAGGGCCATCGCGTTGCTTAGAACTTTAGATCTTGCTTACTTCAACAAAGATTTCTATTGGCTTCGTCCGTTCTTTTAGAAGAGTTTTTGATAAACCACATACTTTTCACGCTTCTGATATCTTTGAAAGTGTGCGAGATGTAATCGTTTAAGTTTTAAAATGATTACTTAGTGTGGATTATTATTTAGTAACTCGCTCATAAACGAGTCTGCATAGGATTTAATCCATAAGTTTTTAAGCCTGGAATTTATGCAGTTATTTGTTATTCACTTATTGCTCAAACGACAAAGATTGTGACCACTTCAAAATGGTTGACTTTCATCAATTTTCTTAAAAATTGAAATACTGCCCAACTGCTTGCATTAAAGACTGTAATTAAAGCTTTCGAAACATTTTACCTCTTATAGATGAATTCTGGAATTGAAATTGAATGTTTGACTTTTCTAGCTCCTGTTTAGACATCTTTCTATTGGAATGTTCAAGTATTTTTCATATTCGTAATTATTAAAAATGTTTTACTTGATTCTTTAATTTAATATTTAGAATTTTCTGAGAAATATTTTTTATCGTAATGAACTATATAATTGCAATTATAATTCTTTATGAAATAATAATAACAGAAAGGTATGTATCCATTCGTGTAGTTTTGTAAAGAGTATTTAATCTTACTATCTAAAATGAAACATTGAGATCTGTTTACAATCTAATGGAATTTAATTACCTTTTGATTCAAATTCACAATGATAATCTTCCATAGTTCAACAATTTTGTGAGCTGTCCTCAGGAATCCGCAGCTCAGTACTTATAAAATGAACGACACAAAGAACAGCCTAACCAAACGTATTCGAACCGATTTTTCAATACTAATCTTATCATGTTTAACTTATGCTGCAAACTATTGAAATGCCCTTCGAAAAGTGTTTATTCACAGTGAAGTAAACGGTAAGTATTACGTCTTCCACCACTGTTTACAATACGTATGTTTCATTTACTATCAAAACCGTGAGTATTATCGCCTCTCTTTACTTTTTGTAACCTTCAGTGCCTTTATGTTACAGATCGTTAAACTTGCTTTAAAATGCTCTATCATATTACGGAAGAATGGACATACCAATTCATTTTAAAAAATGAAGGTAACCTTCATATGTCCAACATAACTCCACTTACAAAAAAACTATTTTCATCAACGGATGGCCCCTTTGTACTATGCAATTTTATATTAGCAAAAACTTCTATGAAACTTATAGTTTCGTGGATATCTGAGGTGCTAATTATTACTGCCCCACCCTGTATATTGTTATGCATGTGTCCAACAAGGCAACGATGGACAGAGTTAAATTTAATATTATTATGTGTATTATTTTACTTATAGTATATTTGTTTTTCTGGAATTTTGCCAAAAATCAATGTTCACGATGTCGACAGATATTTGCCTTAGAATTACAAGAGCCAACAATTTCCGAACCGAATCATTGCAAACGTTAAGTAAAGTGCGTGCCTTTCAAAACAGTCAGATGCAAATTACGATACAACGTTTCCAAGAAATGGTACGTGCCACTGTTTTTTAAATTCCGTTTATTTAATCATAGGAAATTTAATTGAAATATCCCCAAAATTTGAGGACAAAAGGTTATTGTAATTTTACGCAACATATATGATGGTGATAACGGATAAGTATACGGAACTGAAAATGGAAAGTAGCGAGCAGAAAAAGAAACTGATGGAGCTACAAAGTAGATTGATACATCCGTCAAATGATGATTCTATGTTAATAAAATCTGTTAATTAAAGAACTATTGCAAAAATCAAGTATAATCAATATTACTTCTGCTCAAAGGCTATAATAGAATTGGACCGAAATGGGTACAAAACAGGCAATTATATCTATACGTTCTATTCTATGCATAGGCAAATATTTCAAAGAGAAAAGATGTGTTACTTACAAATTACTTATGTTCCTAGATATCTCACTAATTCAGGCTTCTTGTCTTGCAGAAATTATCATTCATGTAACATGTAAAGGGGTCGAAGTATAGTAAAAGATTTTTATATTTCATAGCCTCAGTTGATACGTCGATTGGATCACGTAAAATATCGTACATTAATTGCATCTACATCTTCAGACCTTAAATATATAATTGCAACAACATATTTAATAGCGTTTTAATAATATTTTTCTAATTGTTTATATCTATGTCTAATAAATATATATTAATCGAATAAGTTGCTTTACCAAAGCATAAAAGTATCTGAGGCTTACAAATCGGAGCATTACATAACAAACGTGCATCACATATATAATATTACATGTAACAAAAGATGAAGACCAAAAAGATCGTACATAAGTTGAATCCACAATGCGGTCATAGAGATACTGAAACAGCAAAAATTCCAAACAATAATTTAAAAAATTCAGAAAGGGGGGAGTGAAAATCCATCTCCTCGACGATGATAAGGAACAAGTCTGCCTCATGCACTACAATATCCCAAACAGCCAACCATTGGCACGCCAATGACAACGGATGGAACGAATTCCGTGACAGAATTGTGCTAACAAAGTGCTCCTACTCAGCTTTCGAAATGGCATACTGTTAGTACTGGGGCGGCATTCGTATCACGGCACTATTAAAGCACCGAGATATAGCACACGGGCTACACGGCCGTGACAATGACACTATCAGCTCACCATAGCTACACGCGTGGTTGTGGCGTAGGCTGACATTTACTAATAGGGAAGCTGTTTCCATAAAAATTATAAGCAAATATGAAAAATGACTAAACTGTGCAATTTATTTATTTTGATTCCAATATAGATACACCGGCACAAAACAAAGATATAAGAACTCGATTTTATTATTTTCTATAAACTAGCTCGATAGGGCGATTTTTTCCATAAAGTCGATAATTACTTTGTCATAAAAATATATACACTTATTTTATATATATTTTCTTCAATTTATTGTTACAAATTCATGCAATTGAGGGTTACATTAAATACAGTGACAGTAATATTTTTTTTATAAATAATATTTTTAGTCTATGATGGATTGAAAGAAATATATACGACTCGCTCAATAACTATAAATATAGGAAAACGACCATCAAAATGTCTATCAATACTCATATGCTGAACATCTACTGACATCTAACGGTTCTAATTTGTATGAAAGCACAGGTTCCCCATTGCCAAATGTGACCCTGCGTCATTGCTGAGGAGATTCTTGAATGGAGCGATGATACGCGTGTCACCATGGTGCTGGTGCTGCGCGATTCGCTTGTCGAGAACGTGCTGGTAACACGTTCTGGCATTTTAGTTAACGAATCCGGTCACAGATGACTACGAATCAGTTGACACTCCTCGGAAGTGGCAATATAGTGCCGGCATGGTGTCGCTACCATCTTGCCGTTTGTTACTTGGGATGCTTTTTAGTGCATTATTCGGAATTGAATTTGAACACATAGCTACTTAATCGCGACTTTGTATGTACATAATTATACATGACTGCATAAAAAGGATATCATATACTTTTATAATCAATGCGATATAAGAATATAAAACGAAGAACTATCCACTCCCATCAGGAGTAAAATCAATGTTTGGTACGCAAAGTTCATTGCAAAATATAATCAAGCAGTTAATATATCAAATCACAGCACACAATAAATCACTGAATGTATAACAATATGAATAGTAAGAAAAACATATTTACCTGGTAGATGTTTATAAATTCAAATTTAAAAGTCCAAGTCACATTTAATATATTATTGTTTAACAAGGTGATTTAATGTTGTTTCAAATAGGCGTGCAGAACTAGCTCGTACTTCTGTCAATGTAATTTCATTCGAAATATACAAAGGACAAGAGGAAATATTCTCCAATATATAACATATATAAATCAACGGATGCAAGAGAGAACACTCGATCTCGGTGTAAGGAGACCGGGGCGTCGTCCTGCAGTAATCGTATAACGCCTGTTCCGAGATGGTGTAGAGAGGGAATGTGGAGGGTGAAAAGCATAAAATAACAGCAATGTAACTAAAGAGAAAGAGAAAGAAAATATGTGGAAGCATTGCATTTATTAAGAGGAAATCCTAGAAATATCAAACAACAGATTATATACCATACTGTAAGGGAAAGGTACAACGAAATAGACGATATCGTGAGAGAAACTAAAAAAATCGAGAAACTTAAAGAGAAAATAATAATTTAGATTGAGCGATTCAATATCACTGACCCCGGCAAGCTTAATGGAAAACGCATAACGATGAATCGGTTAGAGTATAAGTTAGATGTTGGTCGCGGTTTGAGTGGCCCTGGGGCAGGCTGTAGGATGGTGGAGGGCCTGCCCTCCTGTTGCTTGGATCTATAGAATTCACATTCTTTTGTAGAGTAGAAGCAGATAATTATAATGCTTTTCATAGAAGATTACAGCTTACTTAATTCGAAACGTTGAATTGAGATGAGTCTTGGCATTGTATGATGCATTAGTACTCGATTGTCTCGACATGTAGACACTACGAAGGGCAATCCTGTTGCATGGAGCTGTAGAATTTACATTCTTATGAAGTTTTAAAGCAGATAAGCATAGAGCTATGCATAAGAGATTACAGCATTCTTACTTTGAAACGATGAAATGGGATGCGCCAGCGCATTGCATGTAGAATTCTAGCTCGATTGCTTTAACAGACAGACACTACGGAGCGCCATGCCGTTGCATGGAATTATATAGTTCACATTCTATGGAAGACCTCTAACAGTTAAGCATAATGTTATGGATATATGATTACAGATTCTTTGCTTTGAAACGTGTAAATGAGATGCGTCATCGCGCTGCATAAAGTATTAGAAATGTCTTATTGGACACGTAGATTTCTGGAAACGATATTCTGTTGCAAGTAAGTATAGGATCTAGATGTAGTATGAGGTCTAGATGTAGAAGTATAAGGTCTAGATGCAGACAAATGTAACATATTGCATAGAACATTGCAATTTACCATGAATCATTGAATTGACTTGCGACATCATGTTGAATGAAGCAATAGAACTCTATTGCTTCGAAAAGTATACATCTAAGAACGCAATTCCCTTGCAAGGAAGTGTAGAAATCACAGTCTTTTGACGTGTATATGCAGACAAGCATAACGAGATGTGTAGAGCATTCTTATCTACTTACATACTTCGAACTGTTGATATCAAATGCGATATCGCGTTTTATATAGCATTAGAAATCTATTGCTTCAATACGAGCACATTTAGAAACGCTACCTCCTGGCAAGATAATGTCGGATTTTTATACTGTTGACATGTAGAAGCAGATAAACGTAACGCGTTTCATTGAATATTACATCTCAACATGCGGCATTGAAATGAGATGCGACATCGATCTGAATAAAGTAATAGAACTTTATTGCTTCGACAAGTAAATATCTAAAAACGCTATCCCCCTGCAAAGGAGTGCAGGGTTCACATTCAATTGATTTGCAGAAGCAGATAAACATAACGCGATACAATGAATATTACATCATATCATGCGGCATTGAAATGAATTGCGACATCGCATTGAATGAAGTAAGAGAACTCTATTGCTTCTACGCGTAGATACCTAGAAACGCTATCTCGTTGGAAGAAAGTGTGGGATTTATATTCTTCTTGTATGCGGATACACAAAGCGCGTTGCATTGAATACTATATCTTAACGCGGAACAATGAAACGATATGCGACATCGCTCGGAATCAGGAAACAGAACACTGTTGTTTTTACACTTTGACATCTAGAAACGCTATTCTCTTGCCAGGAAGTGTAGCATCACATTGTTTTGCAGTGTAGAAGCAGATAAGCATAGTCTGATTTATAGATCATTAAAATCAACATACATACTTCGAACTCTTGATGTGAAATGGTATATCGCGTTCCATGAAACATTAGAACTCCTTTGCCTCGATTCGTAGACATCTAGAAACACTGTTCCGTAGCAAGGAAGTGATGCATCTACTTTCATTTGAAGTGTAGACGAGATATACATAACGCGTTGCATTGAGATTACATCTGATCATGTGACATAGAAATGAGATGCGACATCGCGTTCTTTGAAGAATTAGAACATTATGGTTTCGATGCGTACACAGCTAGAAACGCCGTTCGGTAGCAAGCAAGTGCGGTATTAACATTATTTTCAATGAGACATAGATATGAGATGCGATATAGCACTACATGAAGTATTAGAAATCTATTGCCCCGACACGTAGACATCTGCAAGCTATATCCCGTAGCAAGGAAGTGTGGGATTTACATTCATTTGAAGTGTAGACAAGATAAACGTAACGTGTTGCTTTGAATATTACATCTCATCATGAAACATAGAAATGAGATGCAATATCGCGATTGAAGGAGCACAAGAACTCCATTGCTTCGATACATAGACATCTGCAAACGCTATTTCCTAGCTAGGAAGTGTAGCATTTACATTCTATTGAAAGGAATACGAGGTATACATGACACTTCGCAATGAATTTTATATCTTATCATAAAACATAGAAATGAGATGCGATATCGCGATTTAAGAAGCATTAGAACCCTATTGCTTCGATACGTAGACATCTGCAAGCGTTATGTCCTAGCAAGGAAGTGCCGCACTTACATTCTTTTGAAAGGAATACGAGTTATACATGACACTTCGCAATGGACATTATATCTTATCATAAAACATAGTATTGAGATGCGACATTTCGTTATAATGAGTATTAGAACTCTATTGCTTCGATACGTAGACATCTGCCATCGCTATTTCCTAGCAAGGAAGTGTCGCATTTACATTCATTTGTAGTGAATGGGAGATATACATGACAATTCGCAATTAATATTATATCTTATCATGAAACATAGAAGTGAGATGCGATATCGCGTTTTAAGAAGCATGAGAACTCCATTCCTACGATACGTAGACATCTGCAAACGCTATTTCCTAGCATGGAAGTGTCGTATTTACATTCTTCTGAAGTGAATAAGAGGTATACATAACACCGCACAATGAATATTATATCTTATCATGAAACATGATAATGAGATGCGACATAGCGATTTAAGAAGCATTAGAGCTCTATTGTTTTGATAGGTAGACATCTGGACACGCTAATTCCTAGCAAGGAAGTGTCGCATTTACATTCTTTTGAAGTGAATACGAGGTATACATCACATTTCGCAATGGATATTATGTCTTATCATGAAACATAGAAATGAGATGCGATATCGCGTTTTATGAAGCATTAGAACTCGATTGCTACGTTACGTAGACATCTGCAAACGCTATTTCCTAGGAAGGAAGTGTCGCATTTACATTCATTTGAAGTGAATACGATGTAAACATGACACTTCGCAATGAATGTTATATCTTATCATGAAACATAGAAATGAGATGCGATATCCCGTTTATTGAAGCATTAGCTCTCTATTGCAACGATATGTAGACATCTTTAAACGCTATTTCCTAGCAAGGAAGTGTCGCATTTACATTCTTTTCATGTAAATACGAGGTATACATGACACATCGCAATGGATATTATATCCTATCATGAAACATAAAAATGAGATGTGATATCGCGTTTTAAGAAGCACTAGAACTTTATTCCATCGATACGTAGACATCTGCAAACGCTATTTCCTAGCAAGGAAATGTCTCACTTACATTCACTTGAAGTGAATACGATGTATACATGACACTTCGCAATGAATATTATACCTTATCATGAAACATAGAAGTGAGATGCGATATCGCGTTTTAAGAAGCATTAGAAATCGATTGCTACGATACGTAGACATCTGCAAACGCTATTTCCTAGCAAGGACGTGTCGCATTTACATTCTTCTGAAGTGAATAGGAGGTATACATAACAGTGCACAATGAATATTATATCTTATCATGAAACATCGAAATGAAATGCGATATCGCGTTATAAGAAGCATTAGAATTCTATTGCTACGATACGTAGACATCTGCAAACGCTATTTAATAGCAATGAAGTGTCGCATTTACATTCTTACGAAATGAATGCGAGGTATACATAACACTCCACAATGAATATTATATCCTATCATGAAACATTGAAATGAGCTGCGATATCGCGTTTTAAGAAGCATTAGAACTCTAATGCTTCGATACGTAGAAATCTGGAAACGCTATTTTTTAGAAAGGAAGTGTCGCATTTACATTCACTTGAAGTGTAGACGAGGAATACATAGCACATCGCAACGAATATTATATCTTATCACGAAACATAGAAGTGAGATGCGGTATCCCGTCTTAATAAGCATTAGAACGCTATTGCTTCGATACGTAGACATCTGCAAGCGCTATTTAATAGCTAGGAAGTGTCGCATTTACATTCTTATGAAAGGAATTCGGGATATACATAATATTCCACATTGAATATTATACCTTATCAAGAAACATAGAAACGAAATGTGTTATCGCGATTTAAGAAGTATTAGAACTCTATTGCTGCAATACGTAGACATCTGCAAACGCTATTTCCTAGCAGGCAATAGTCGCGTTTACATTCTTTTGAATTGAATACGAGGTATACATGACACGTCGCAATGAATATTATATCTTGTCGTGAAACATAGGAATGAGATGCGATATCCCATTTTAAGAAGCGTTAGAACTCTATTGCTTCGATTCGTAGACATCTGCAAACGCCATTTCCTGGCAAGGATGTATCGCATTTACATTCATTTGAAGTGTAGACGAGGAATACATAACACCTCGCAATGAATATTATATCTTATCATGAGACATAGAGATGAGGTGCGATATCGCGTTTTAAGGAGAATTAGAAATCTATAGCTTCGATACAGAGATATCTGGGAACGTAATTTCCTAGAAAGGAAGTGTCGCATTTTGTGACGTCAGGCGTACCGCCTGCCACCCATCAACCTCTTCGCACCCCCCAGCATCTACCCCTGGACGCATGCAACCAGCCAAACTCGCCTGCTGAACCAGCAACTGGAAGTGTTCGCGCGCGCATACCTGCACGCGCTCACTCACACCGAGTTCCGCTACCTCACTCGCACCGCCGAGTATACCTGTCTCGCTCGTACCGGGCACCAGTGTCTCACTCGCACCACCGAGTATACCTGTCTCGCCCGCACCAAGGACGGGCAGCCCTATCTCCCTCGCACCGAGGATTCCGTCCTGCAGGAAGACGTAGCCGCAGCCCATCACCTGAATGGGGTCTTTTCCAATTCCGGGAACAGGATCTGCTAGAACCTATATATTACTTCTAAGCTAGAACATACATACCATATCATGACGCATATATAAGAATTCCTATATCTAAGTTACACTAAGTAAGATGCGTCCGGCCAGCGGCATGCGCCGCTAGCCCCACCACGAGCCGCGGGTCCCCACTCGCTAGACCGCGCGCTCTCCGCCTCGAAACGCGAGTCCCCCACTCGCGGGACCGCGATCTCCCTACCACGAGCGTCCGCGACCGTAGCGCCCCGCGAACCGAGGAGGTCAGAGACGCGTCTCCAGAGCACACACTCTGACTCGAGATCTCCTACCGAGGAGTCGAAACTTCTAGTTCTAGATCGTTAGCCACCTCAATGTGGGGTTCAGGCATCGTATTTCTATTTCCATTTTAACTTAGTCTTAGTCTTAGAATAATTCCAGTTCTTGTATACTTTAAACCTAGAATATATTTTATTTTTACTTTTACTATATCCAAGTACAAGTTCTTTTACCAAGTATACTATTTCCACATCCATTAATTTTATCAAATGTTTATAATACTAGTTCTACTTTTAACATTACATTTAACTACGAATTCTTCCACGGGTTCTTCCATACAACTGGGGTTGATCTTCATCAAATTGAAGGAGTATAGAAATCGGCTTTGTGACGTTGAGACCGCCGCTTATCCCTCAGATCTTAGTCGAAAGTACAGAAAAACCTGGTGAATGAATCGTGCTTCCGGTTTGCGAAGAACGCGACGTGCGAGTAGGAAGAATTTCATACGATCACTTGTGCGTGAATATTTGGAGGGTGTTCCGAGAGTCCTCGTATACCAGCGACCTGCCTTCGCACCAGCCCAGACGCCGCTTTCCGAAGCGACCGTCGACGCATCCGATCCAGACACCACGACGCATCACGCCGATTATGCCACATCCAGCATCATCGCTGAATTCCGACCGCCGTCCTCCTCTTCGCTGGCGACTGATCGAGATTTCCGTAGCAGCCAACAGAACGAAATCCGCTACGATCCCAGCAAACGATCCTCCACGCCGTTTCTACGTACAAATCGAGAGAGAAGTCACCGAAAGGTAGGGTCATTCCCTTATTATCGCGAGTGTTTTCGCTAGTGTCGTGTCAGCCGAAATAGTCGGACCCGGTCTTAACGCGTTCCCGCCGACCGAATTACCGAAAAATAGGCCTGTGTCGTAAAGCCTCAGGAGCAACGGAAAATAGTTTCACCGGACGTGATACCTCGTATTCACCTCAAAAGAATGTAAATGCGACACTTCCTTGCTAGGAAATAAGGTTTGCAGATATCTACATATCGAAGAAATAGAGCTCTAATGCTTCTTGAATCGCCATATCGCATCTCATTTCCATGTTTCATAATAAGATATAATATTCATTGCCAAATGTCATGTATACCACGTACTCACATCACAAGAAAGTAAATGCGACACTTCCATGCTAGGAAATAGCGTTTGCAGATGTCAACGTATCGTAGCAATAGAGTTCTAATGCTCCTTAAAACGAGATGTCGCATCTCAGTTCGATGTTTCCAGGTAAGATATAATATACATTGCGAAGTGTCATGTATACCTCGTATTCACGTCAAAAGAATGTAAATGCGACACTTCCTTGCTAGGAAATACCGTTTCCAGATGACCACGTATCGTAAGAACAGAGTTCTAATACTTCTTAAAACGAGATGTCGCATCTCATTTATATATTTCATGATAAGGTATAATATCCATTGCGAAGTGTCATGCATACCTCGTATTCACATCAATGGAACGTAAATGCGACACATCCATGCTAGGAAATAGCGTTTGCAGGTGTCTACGTATCGTAGCAATAGAGTTCTAATGCTTCTTAGAACGCGATATCGCATCTCACTTCTATGTTTCATGATAAGATATAATATTCATTGCGAAGTGTCAATTCGTGTCAACCTCGTATTCAATTCAAAAGAATGTAAATAAGACACTTCCATGCTAGGAAATAGCGTTTGCAGATGTCTACGTATCACAGCAATAGAGTACTAGTGCTTCTTGAAACGAGATGTCGCATTTCAATTCTATGTTTCGTGATAAGATATAATATTCATTGTGGAGTGTTATGTATACCTCGTGTTCACTTCAAAAGAATGTAAATGCGACACTTCCTTGCTAGGAAATAACATTTCCAGATGCCTAAGCATCGTAGCAATAGAGTTATAGCGCTTCTTAAATCGCGATATCGCATCTCACTTCTATGTTTCGTGATAAGATATAATATTTATTGTAGAGTGTTATGTATACCTCGTATTCACTTCAAAAGAATGTAAATGCGACACTTCCATGCTAGGAAATATTGTTTGCAGATGTCTACGTGTCGTTTCAATAGAGTTCTAATGCCTCTTAGAACGAGATGTCGCATTTCATTTCTATGTTTCGTAATAAGATATAATATTCATTGTGGTGTGTTATGTTTACCTCGTATTCACTTCAAAAGGATGTATGTGCGACACTTCCTTGCTGGGAAATATTGTTTGCAGATGTCTACGTATCACAGCAATAGCGTTCTAATGCTACTTAAATCGCGATATGACACCTCATTTATATATTTCGTGATAAGATATAATATTCATTGCGAAGTGTCATGTATACCTCGTATTCACTTCAAGAGAATGTAAATGCGAATCTCCATTGCTAGGAAATAGCGTTTGCAGATGCCTACGTACCGTAGCAATAGAGTTCTAATGCTTCTTAGTTCGCGATATCGCATCTCATTTCTATGTTTCGTGATAAGTTATAATATTCATTCCGAAGTGTCATGTATACCTCGTATTCACTCCAAACGAATGTAAATGCGACACTTCCTTGCTAGGAAACAGCGTATTCAGATGTCTACGTATCGTAGCAATAGATTTCTAATGCTACTTAAATCGCGACATCGCATCTCATTTCTATGTTTCGTGATGAGATATAATATTCATTGCGAAGTGTCATGTATACCTCGTATTCACTTCAAAAGAATGTAAATGCGACTATTGCTTGCTTGGAAATAGAGTTTGCAGATGTCTACGTATCGTAGCAATAGAGTTCTAATGCTACTTAAATCGCGATATCGCATCTCATTTATATGTTTCGTGATGCGATGTAATATTCATTACGACGTGTCATGTATACCTCGTATTCACTTCAAAAGAATGTAAGTGCGAAACTTCCATGCTAGGAAATAGCGTTTGCAGATGTCTCCGCATCGAGGCCATAGAGTTCTAATGCCACTTAGAATGCGATATCGCATCTCTCTTCTATGTTACATGATAAGATATAATATTCATTGCGAAGTGTCATGTATACATCGTATTCACTTCAAAAGAATGGAAATCCGACTATTGCTTGCTAGGAAATAGCGTTTGCAAATGACTACGTATCGTAGGAAAAGAGTTCTAATGCTACTTAAATCGCGATATCGCATCTCATTTACATCTTTCGTGATAAGATATAATATTCATTGCGAACTGTCATGTATACATCGTGTTCACTTCCAAAGAATGTAAATGCGTCGTTTCCTTCCTGGGAAATAGCGTTTGCAGATGTCTATGTATCGTAGCAATAGAGTTCTAATGCTTCTCAAAACGCGATATCGCTTCTCATTTCTATGCATCATGTAAAGATACAATATTGATTGCGAAGCGTCATGTATTCCTCGTATTCACTCCAAACGAATGTAAATGCGACATTTCGTTGCTAGAAAATAGCGTACTCAGATATCTACGTATGGTAGCAATAGAGTTCTAATGCTACTTAAATTGCAATATCGCATCTCATTTCTATGTTTCGTGATAAGTTACAATATTCAATCCGAAGTGTCATGTGTTCCTCGAGTTCACTTTAGGAGAATGTAAATGCGACACTTCCATCCTAGGAAATAGCGTTTGCAGATGTCTGCGTATCGTAGCAAAAGTGTTCTGATGCTACTTAAATCGCGATATCGCATCTCATTCCTATGTTTCGTGATAAGATATAATATTCATTGCGAAATGTCATGTATACCTCGTATTCACATCAAAAGAATGCAAATGCGACTATTGCTTGCTAGGAAATAACGTCTGCAGATGCCTTCGTTTCGTAGAAATAGAGTTCTAATGCTTTTTAGATCGCGATATCGCATCTCATTTCTATGTTTCGTGATAAGTTATAACATTCATTCCTAACTATCATGTATACTTCGAATTCACTTCAAAAGAATGTAAATGCGACACTTCCATGCTAGGAAATAGCGTTTGCAGATATCTCCGCATCGAGGCAATAGGGTTCTAATGCTTCTTAAAACGCGATATCGCATCTCACTTCTATGTTACATGATAAGATATAATATTCATTGCGAAGTGTCATGTATACATCGAATTCACTTCAAAAGAATGTAAATGCGACACTTCCATCCTAGGAAATAGCGTTTGCAGATGTCTACGTATCGTAGCAATAGATTTCTAATGTTTCTCAAAACGCGGTCTCGCATCTCATTTCTATGATTCATGATAAGATATAATATTGATGGCGAAGCGTCATGTATATCTCGTAATCACTCCAAACGAATGTAAATGCGACATTTCCTTGCTAGGAAATAGCGTCTGCAGATGTCTACGTATCGTAGCAATAGAGCTCTAATGCTACTTAAATCGCGATATCGCATCTCATTTCTACTATTCGTGATGAGATATAATATTCATTGCGAAGTGTCATGTATACCTCGTATTCACTTCAAAAGAATGTAAATGCGACTATTGCTTGCTAGGAAATAACGTCTGCAGATGCCTTCGTTTCGTAGAAATATAGTTCTAATGCTTTTTAGATCGCGATATCGCATCTCATTTCTATGTTTCGTGATAAGTTATAATATTCATTCCTAACTATCATGTATACTTCGAATTCACTTCAAAAGAATGTAAATGCGACACTTCCATGCTAGGAAATAGCGTTTGCAGATATCTCCGCATCGAGGCAATAGGGTTCTAATGCTTCTTAAAACGCGATATCGCATCTCATTTCTATGTTTCATTATAAGATATAATATTCATTGCGAAGTGACATGTATACCTCGTATTCACATCAAAAGAATGTAAATGCGACTATTCCTTGCTAGATCATAGCGTTTGCAGATGCCTACGTATCGTAGCAATAGAGTTATAATGCTACTTAGATCGCGATATCGCATCTCATTTTTATGTTTCGTGATAAGTTACAATATTCATTCCGAAGTGTCATGTATACCTCATATTCATTTCAAAAGAATGTAAATGCGAATCTTCCTTGCTAGGAAATAGCGCTTGCAGATGTCTACGTTTCGAAGCAATAGTGTTCTAATGCTTCTCAAAACGCGATATCGCATCTCATTTCTATGCTTCATGATAAGATATAATATTCATTGCGAAGTGTCATGTATACCTCGTATTCATTTCAAAAGAATGTAAATGCGACATTTCCATGCTAGGAAATAGCCCTTGCAGATATCTCCGCATTGAGGCAATAGAGTCCTAAGGCCTCTTAAGACGCGATATCGCATCTCACTTATATGTTACATGATAAGATATAATGTTCATAGTGAAGTGTCATGTATACCTCGTATTCACTTCAAAAGAATGTAAATGCGAATCTTCCCTGCTAGGAAATAGCGTATTCAGATGTCTACGTATCGTAGCAATAGAGTTCTAATGCTACTTAAATCGCGATATCGCATCTCATTTCTATGTTTTGTGATAAGATATAACATTCACTGCGAGGTGTCATGTACAACTCGTACTCACTTCAAAAGAATGTAAATGCGACACTTCCTTGTTAGGAAATAGCGTATTCAGATGTCTACGTATCGTAGCAATAGAGCTCTAGTGCAACTTAAATCTCGATATCGCATCTCATTTATATGTTTCGTGATAAGATATAACATTCATCGCGAAGTGTCATGTACACCTCGTATTCACTTCAAAAGAATGTAAATGCGAATCTTCCCTGCTAGGATATAGCGTATGCATATGCCTACGAATCCTAGCAATAGAGTTCTAATGCTTCTTAGATCGCGATATCGCATCTCATTTCTATGTTTCGTGATAAGTTATAATATTCATTCCGATGTGTCATGCATACCTCGTATTCACTACAAAAGAATGTAAGTGCGACTATTCCTTGCTAGGAAATAACGTCTGCAGATGCCTACGTATCGTAGCAATATAGTTCTAATGCTACTTTAATCGCGATATCGCATCCCATTCCTATGTTTCGTGATAAGATATAATATTCATTGCGAAATGTCATGTATACCTCGTATTCACTTCAAAAGAATGTAAATGCGACACTTCGATGCTAGGAAATAGCGTCTGCAGATGTCTACGCATCGAGGCAATAGAGTTCTAATGCTTCTTAAATGCGATATCGCATTTCACTTCTATGTTTCATGATAAGATATAATATTCATTGCGAAGTGTCATGTATACCTCGTATTCACTTCAAAGAATGTAAATGCGACTTAATCCTTGCTAGGAAATAACGTCTGCAGATGCCTACGTTTCGTAGAAATAGAATTCTAATGCTTTTTAGATAGCGATATCGCATCTCATTTCTATGTTTCGTGATAAGTTATAATATTCATTCCGAAGTGTCATGTGTACCTCGAATTCACTTCAAGAGAATGTAAATGCGACATTTCCTTGCTAGGTCGTAGCATATTCAGATGTCTACGTATCGTAGCAATAGAGTTCTAATGCTACTTAAATCGCGATATCGCATCTCATTTAAATGTTTGGTGATAAGATATAATATTCATTGCGAAGTGTCATGTATACCTCGTACTCACTTCAAAAGAATGTAAATGCGACTATTCCTTGCTAGGAAATAGCGTATTCAGATGTCTACGTATCGACGCAAAAGAGTTCTAATGCTTCTTAAATGCGATATCGCATCTCACTTCTATGTTTCATGATAATATATAATATTCATTGCGAAAAGTCATGTTTACCTCGCATTCACTTCAACAGAATGTATATGCGACTATTCCTTGCTAGGAAATAACGTCTGCAGATGCCTACGTTTCGTAGCAATAAAATTCTAATGCTTTTTAGATCGCGATATCGCATCTCATTTCTATGTTTCGTGATAAGATGTAATATTCATTGCGGACTGTCACGTATACCTCCTATTCACTCCAAACGAATGAAAATGCGACACTACCTTGCTGGTAAATAGCGTCTGCAGATGCCAACGCATCGAGGCAATAGAGTTCTAATGCTTCTTAAATGCGATATCGCATCTCACTTCTAAGTTTCATGATAAAATATAATATTCATTGCGAAGAGTCATGTATCCTCGTATTCACTTCAAAAGAATGTAAATGCGACTATTCCTTGCTGGGAAATAACGTCTGCAGATGCCTTCGTTTCGTAGAAATAGAATTCTAATGCTTTGTAGATCGCGATATCGCATCTCATTTCTATGTTTCGTGATAAGTTATAATATTCATTCCTAACTATCATGTATACTTCGAATTCACTTCAAAAGAATGTAAATGCGACACTTCCATGCTAGGAAATAGCGTTTGCAGATGCCTACGTATCGTAGCAATAGAGTTCTAATGCTACTTAAATCGCGATATCGCATCTCATTCCTATGTTTCGTGATAAGATATAATATTCATTGCGAAATGTCATGTATACTTCGTATTCACTTCAAAAGAATGTAATGCGACACTTCGATGCTAGGAAATAGCGTCTGCAGATGTCTACGCATCGAGGCAATAGAGTTCTAATGCTTCTTAAATGCGATATCGCATTTCACTTCTATGTTTCATGATAAGATATAATATTCATTGCGAAGAGTCATGTATACCTCGTATTCACTTCAAAAGAATGTAATGCGACTAATCCTTGCTAGGAAATAACGTCTGCAGATGCCTACGTTTCGTAGAAATAGAATTCTAATGCTTTTTAGATCGCGATATCGCATCTCACTTCTATGTTACATGATAAGATATAATATTCATTGCGATGTGTCATGTATACCTCGAATTCACTTCAAAAGAATGTAAACGCGACACTTCATCCTAGGAAATAGCGTTTGCAGATGTCTACGTATCGTAGCAATAGATTTCTAATGTTTCTCAAAACGCGGTATCGCATCTCATTTCTATGATTCATGGTAAGATATAATATTGATGGCGAAGCGTCATGTATACCTCGTATTCACTCCAAACGAATGTAAATGCGACATTTCCTTGCTAGGAAATAGCGTCTGCAGATGTCTACGCATCGAGGCGATAGAGTTCTAATGCTTAAAACGCGATATCGCATCTCATTCCTATGTTTCATTATAAGATATAATATTCATTGCGAAGTGACATGTATACCTCGTATTCACATCAAAAGAATGTAAATGCGACTATTCCTTGCTAGATCATAGCGTTTGCAGATGCCTACGTATCGTAGCAATAGAGTTATAATGCTTCTTAGATCGCGGTATCGCATCTCATTTTTATGTTTCGTGATAAGTTACAATATTCATTCCGAAGTGTCATGTAAACCTCGAAATCATTTCAAAAGAATGTAAATGCGACTATTGCTTGCAAGGAAATAGCGTTTGCAGATATCTCCACATGGAGGCAATAGGGTTCTAATGCTTCTTAAGACGCGATATCGCATCTCACTTATTTGTTACATGATAAGATATAATGTTCATTGTGAAGTGTCATGTATACCTCGTATTCACTTCAAAAGAATGTAAATGCGAATCTTCCTTGCTAGGAAATAGCGTATTCAGATGTCTACGTATCGTAGCAATAGAGTTCTAATGCTACTTATATCGCGATATCGCATCTCATTTCTATGTTTCGTGATAAGATATAATATTCACTGCGAGGTGTCATGTATACCTCGAATTCACTTCAAAGGAAACTAAATGTGACATTTCCATGCTAGGAAATAGCGTCTGTAGATGTCTACGCGTCGAGGCAATAGAGTTCTAGTGCTTCTTAGATCGTGATATCGCATCTCATTTTTATGTTTCGTGATAAGTTATAATATTCATTCCGAAGTGTCATGTACACCTCGTATTCACTTCAAAAGAATGTAATTGCGACACATCCATGCTAGGAAACAGCGTCTGCAGATGTCTACGCGTCGAGGCAATAAGTTTCTAATGCTTCTTAAAACGCGATATCGCATCTCACTTCTATGATTCATGATAAGATATTATATTCATTGCGAAGTGTCCTGTATACCTCGTATTCACTTCAAAAGAATGTAAGTGCGACTATTCGTTGCTAGGAAATAGCGTTTGCAGATATCTACGTATCGGAGCAATGGAGTTCTAATGCTTCTCAGAACGCCATATCGCATCTCATTTCTATGCTTCATGATAAGATATAATATTCATTGCGAAGTGTCATGTATGCCTCGTATTCACTTCAAAAGAATGTAAATGCGAATCTTCCTTGCTAGGAAATAGCGCTTGCAGATGTCTAGGTTTCGTAGCAATAGTGTTCTAATGCTTCTCAAAACGCGATATCGCATCTCATTTCTATGCTTCATGTTAGGATATAATATTCATTGCGAAGTGTCATGTATAGCTCGTATTCACTTCAAAAGAATGTAAGTGCGACACTTCCATGCTAGGAAATAGCGTTTGCTGATGTCTCCGCATTGATGCCATAGAGTTCTAATGCTTCTTAAAACGCGATATCGCATCTCTCTTCTATGTTTCATGATAAGATATAATATTCATTGCGAAGTGTCATGTATACCTCCCATTCACTACAAAAGAATGAGAATGCGACACTTCCATGCTAGGAAATAGCGTCTGGAGATGTCTACGCGTCGAGGCAATAGAGTTCTAATGCTTCTCAAAACGCGATATCGCATCTCATTTCTATGCTTCATGATAAGATATAATATTCATTGCGAAGTGTCATGTACACCTCGTATTCACTTCAGAAGAATGTAAGTGCGACACTTCCATGCTAGGAAATAGCGTCTGGAGATGTCTACGCGTCGAGGCAATAGAGTTCTAATGCTTCTCAAAACGCGATATCGCATATCATTTCTCTGTTTCATGATAAGGTATAATATTCATTGCGAAGTGTCATGTATACCCCGTATTCACTTCAAAAGAATGTAAATGCTACGCTTCCTTGCTAGCAAATAGCGTATTCAGATGTCTACGTATCGTGGCAATAGAATTCTAATGCTACTTAAATCGCGATATCGCTTCTCATTTCTATGTTTCGTGATAAGATATAATATTCATTGCGGAGTGTCATGTATACCTCGTATTCTTTCCAAACGAATGTAAATGCGACACTTCCTTGCTAGGAAATGGCGTATTCAGATGTCTACGTTTCGTAGCAATAGTGTTCTAATGCTACTTAAATCTCGATATCGCATCTCATTTATATGTTTCGTGATAAGTTATAATATTCATTCCGAAGTGTCATGTAAACCTCGAATTCATTTCAAAAGGATGTAAATGCGACTATTGCTTGCTAGGAAATAGCGTTTGCAGATATCTCCACATCGAGGCAATAGAGTTCTAATGCTTCTTAAGACGCGATATCGCATCTCACTTCTATGATTCATGATATGATATAATATTCATTGCGAAGTGTTATGCATACCTCGTATTCACTTCAAAAGAATGTAAATGCGACTATTCCTTGCTAGGAGATGGCGTTTGCAGATGCCTACGTATCGTAGCAATAGAGTTCTAAAGCTTCTTACAACGCGATATCGCATCTCTCTTCTATGTTTCATGTAAGATATAATATTCATTGCGAAGTGTCATGTATATCTCGTATTCACTTCAAGAGAATGTAAATGCGACTATTGCTTGCTAGGAAATAGCGTTTGCAGATGTCTACGTATCGTAGCAATAAAGTTCCAATGCAACTCAATTCGCGATATCGCATCTCATCTATATGTTTCGTGGTGAGATATAATATTCATTGCGAAGTGTCATGTATACCTCGTATTCCTTTCAAAAGAATGTAAACGCGACTCTTCCTTGCTAGTAAATAGCGTTTGCAGATGACTACGTATTGAAGCAATAGAGTTCTAATGATTCTTATATCGCGATATCGCATCTCATTTCTATGTTTCATGATAAGATATAATATTCATTGTGCAGTGTTATGTATACCTTGTATTCACCTCAAAAGAATGTAAAAGCGACACTTCCTTGCTAGGAATTAGCGTTTGCAGATGTCTCCGCATCGAGGCCATAGAGTTCTAATACTTCTGAAAACGCGATATCGCATCTCTCTTCTATGTTTCATGATAAGGTATAATATTCATTACGAAGTGTCTTGTGTACGTCGTATTCACTTCAAAAGAATGAAAATGCGATTGTTGCTTGCCAGGAAATAGCTTTTGCAGATGTCTACGTATCGTAGCAATAGAGTTCTAATGCTTCTCAACACGCGATATCCATCTCATTCCTATGCTTCATGATAAAATATAATATTCATTGCGAAGTGCCATGTATAACTCGCATTCACTTCAAAAGAATGTAAATGCGACTACTGCTTGCAAGGAAATAGCGTTTGCAGATGCCTACGTATCGTAGCAATAGAATTCTAATGCTTCTTAGATCGCGATATCGCATCTCATTTCTATGTTTCGTGATAAGTTATAATATTCATTCCGAAGTGTCATGTATACCTCGTATTCACTTCAAAAGAATGTAAATGCGAATCTTCCTTGCTAGGAAATAGCGTTTGCAGATTTCTACGTATCGTAGCAAAAGAGTCCTAATGCTTCTCAAAACGCGATATCGCATCTCATTTCTATGCTTCATGATAAGATATAATATTCATTGCGAAGTGTCATGTACACCTCGTATTCACTTCAGAAGAATGTAAGTGCGACACTTCCATGCTAGGAAATAGCGTTTGCTGATGTCTCCGCATCGATGCCATAGAGTTCTAATGCTTCTTAAAACGCGATATCGAATCTCTCTTCTATGTTTCATGATAAGATATAATATTCATTGCGAAGTGTCATGTATACCTCCCATTCACCACAAAAGAATGAGAATGCGACACTTCCATGCTAGGAAATAGCGTCTGGAGATGTCTACGCGTCGAGGCAATAGAGTTCTAATGCTTCTCAAAACGCGATATCGCATATCATTTCTCTGTTTCATGATAAGGTATAATATTCATTGCGAAGTGTCATGTATACCCCGTATTCACTTCAAAAGAATGTAAATGCTACGCTTCCTTGCTAGCAAATAGCGTATTCAGATGTCTACGTATCGTGGCAATAGAATTCTAATGCTACTTAAATCGCGATATCGCTTCTCATTTCTATGTTTCGTGATAAGATATAATATTCATTGCGGAGTGTCATGTATACCTCGTATTCTTTCCAAACGAATGTAAATGCGACACTTCCTTGCTAGGAAATGGCGTATTCAGATGTCTACGTTTCGTAGCAATAGTGTTCTAATGCTACTTAAATCTCGATATCGCATCTCATTTATATGTTTCGTGATAAGTTATAATATTCATTCCGAAGTGTCATGTAAACCTCGAATTCATTTCAAAAGGATGTAAATGCGACTATTGCTTGCTAGGAAATAGCGTTTGCAGATATCTCCACATCGAGGCAATAGAGTTCTAATGCTTCTTAAGACGCGATATCGCATCTCACTTCTATGATTCATGATATGATATAATATTCATTGCGAAGTGTTATGCATACCTCGTATTCACTTCAAAAGAATGTAAATGCGACTATTCCTTGCTAGGAGATGGCGTTTGCAGATGCCTACGTATCGTAGCAATAGAGTTCTAAAGCTTCTTACAACGCGATATCGCATCTCTCTTCTATGTTTCATGTAAGATATAATATTCATTGCGAAGTGTCATGTATATCTCGTATTCACTTCAAGAGAATGTAAATGCGACTATTGCTTGCTAGGAAATAGCGTTTGCAGATGTCTACGTATCGTAGCAATAAAGTTCCAATGCAACTCAATTCGCGATATCGCATCTCATCTATATGTTTCGTGGTGAGATATAATATTCATTGCGAAGTGTCATGTATACCTCGTATTCCTTTCAAAAGAATGTAAACGCGACTCTTCCTTGCTAGTAAATAGCGTTTGCAGATGACTACGTATTGAAGCAATAGAGTTCTAATGATTCTTATATCGCGATATCGCATCTCATTTCTATGTTTCATGATAAGATATAATATTCATTGTGCAGTGTTATGTATACCTTGTATTCACCTCAAAAGAATGTAAAAGCGACACTTCCTTGCTAGGAATTAGCGTTTGCAGATGTCTCCGCATCGAGGCCATAGAGTTCTAATACTTCTGAAAACGCGATATCGCATCTCTCTTCTATGTTTCATGATAAGGTATAATATTCATTACGAAGTGTCTTGTGTACGTCGTATTCACTTCAAAAGAATGAAAATGCGATTGTTGCTTGCCAGGAAATAGCTTTTGCAGATGTCTACGTATCGTAGCAATAGAGTTCTAATGCTTCTCAACACGCGATATCCATCTCATTCCTATGCTTCATGATAAAATATAATATTCATTGCGAAGTGCCATGTATAACTCGCATTCACTTCAAAAGAATGTAAATGCGACTACTGCTTGCAAGGAAATAGCGTTTGCAGATGCCTACGTATCGTAGCAATAGAATTCTAATGCTTCTTAGATCGCGATATCGCATCTCATTTCTATGTTTCGTGATAAGTTATAATATTCATTCCGAAGTGTCATGTATACCTCGTATTCACTTCAAAAGAATGTAAATGCGAATCTTCCTTGCTAGGAAATAGCGTTTGCAGATTTCTACGTATCGTAGCAAAAGAGTCCTAATGCTTCCTAAAACGAGATATCGCATTTCATTTCTATGTTACGTGATAAGATATAATATTCATTGCGAAATGTCAAGTATACCTCGTATTCACTACCAAACGAATGTAAATGCGACACTTCCTTGCTAGGAAATAGCGTATTCAGATGTCTACGTATCGTAGCAATAGAGTTCTAATGCTACTTAAATCGCGATATCGCATCTCATTTCTATGCTTCGTGATAAGATGTAATATTCATTGCGAAGTGTCATGTACACCTCGTATTCACTTCAAAAGAATGTAAATGCGACACTTCCATCCTGGGAAATAGCGTCTGCAGATGTCTACGCGTCGAGGCAATAGAGTTCTAATGCTTCTTGAAACGCGATATCGCATCTCACTTCTATGCTTCATGATAAGATACAATATTCATTGCGAAGTGTCATGCACACCTCGTATTCACTTCAAAAGAATGTATGTGCGACACTTCCATGCTAGGAAATAGCGTTTGCAGATGTCTCCGCATCGAGGCCATAGAGTTCTAAAGCTTCTTAAAACGCGATATCGCATCTCTCTTCTATGTTTCATGATAAGGTATAATATTCATTACGAAGTGTCTTGTATACCTCGTATTCACTTCAAAAGAATGTAAATGCGAATCTTCCTTGCTAGGAAATAGCGTTTGCAGATTTCTACGTATCGTAGCAAAAGAGTCCTAATGCTTCCTAAAACGAGATATCGCATTTCATTTCTATGTTACGTGATAAGATATAATATTCATT
Source organism: Xylocopa sonorina (assembly GCF_050948175.1). Lineage (NCBI taxonomy): Eukaryota > Metazoa > Arthropoda > Insecta > Hymenoptera > Apidae > Xylocopa > Xylocopa sonorina. The sequence goes on along the minus strand of NW_027490145.1, from coordinate 200,687 downwards.
GCGAAATGTCAAGTATACCTCGTATTCACTACCAAACGAATGTAAATGCGACACTTCCTTGCTAGGAAATAGCGTATTCAGATGTCTACGTATCGTAGCAATAGAGTTCTAATGCTACTTAAATCGCGATATCGCATCTCATTTCTATGCTTCGTGATAAGATGTAATATTCATTGCGAAGTGTCATGCACACCTCGTATTCACTTCAAAAGAATGTATGTGCGACACTTCCATGCTAGGAAATAGCGTTTGCAGATGTCTCCGCATCGAGGCCATAGAGTTCTAATGCTTCTTAAAACGCGATATCGCATCTCACTCCTATGTTTCATGATAGGATATAATATTCATTGCGAAGTGTCATATATACCTCGTATTCACTTCAGAAGAATGTAAATGCGACTCTTGCTTGCGAGGAAATAGCGTTTGCAGATGCCTACATATCGTAGCAATAGAATTCTAATGCTTCTTAGATCGCGATATCGCATCTCATTTCTATGTTTCGTGATAAGTTATAATATTCATTCCGAAGTGTCATGTATACCTCGAATTCACTTCAAAAGAATGTAAATGCGACACTTCCATGCTAGGAAATAGCGTTTGCAGATATCTCCGCATCGGGGCAATAGGGTTCTAATGCTTCTTAAAACGCGATGTCGCATCTCACTTCTATGTTACATGATAAGATATAATGTTCATTGCGAAGTGTCATGTATACCTCGTTGTCACTTCAAAAGAATGTAAATGCAAATCTTCCTTGCTAGGAAATAGCGTTTGCAGATGGCTACGTATCGTAGCATTAGAGTTCTCATGCTTTTTAAGACGGGATATCGCATCTCATATCTATTTTTCATGATAAGGTATAATATTCATTGGGAATGCTATGTATACCTCGTATTCGCTTCAAAAGAATGTAAATGCGACACTTCCATGCTAGGAAGTAGCGTTTGCAAATGTCTACGTATTGTAGCAATAGAGTTCTAATGCTTGTTAAAACCCAATATCGCATCTCACTTCTGTGTTTCACGATAAGATATAATATTCATTGCGAAGTGTCATGTACTCTCGTCTACACATCAAAAGAATGTAAATGCAACACTTCCTTGCTGGGAATTACCGTTTGCAGATGGCTACGTATCGAAGCAATAGATTTCTCATGCTTCTTAGAACGGGATATCGCATCTCATATCTATGTTTCATGATAAGATATAGTATTCATTGTGCAATGTTATGTATACCTCGCATTCACTTCAAAAGAATGTAAATGCGACACTTCCTTGCTAGGAAATAGCGTTTGCGGATGTCTACGTATCGTAGCAATAGAGTTCTAATGCTTCTTGAAACGGGATATCGTATCTCATACCTATGGTTCATGATGAGATATAGTATTCATTGCGAAGTGTTATGTATACCTCGCATTCGCTTCAAATGAAGTTAAATGCGACACTTCTTTGCTAGGAAATAGAGCTTGCAGATTTCAACGTACCGTAGCAATAGAGTTCTAATGCTTCTCATAACGCAATATCATATCACATTTGTATGTTTCATGATAAGATATAATATGCATTGTGGAGTGATATGTATCCCTCGAATACACTTCAAATGTTTGTAAATGCGGCACTTCCTTGCTGGGAAATAGCGTTTGCAGGTGTCCACGTATCGAAGCAATAGAGTTCTAATGCATCTTAAATCGCGATATCGCATCTCATTTCTATGTTTCATGATAAGATATAATATTCAGGTCGAAGTGTCATGTATTCCTCGTACTCACATCAAAAGAATGTAGATGCGACACTTCCTTGCGAGGAAATAGCGTTTGCAGATGGCTACGTATCGTAGCATTAGAGTTCTCATGCTTCTTAAGACGGGATATCGTATCTCATTCCTATGTTTCATGATAAGATATAATATTCATTGCGAAGTATTATGTATACCTCGCATTCGCCTAAAAAGAATGTAAATCCGACACTTCCATGCTAGGAAATAGCGTTTGCAAATGTCTACGTATAGTAGCAATAGAGTTCTAATGCTTGTTAAAACCCGATATTGCATGTCACTTCTGTGTTTCACCATAAGATACAATATTCATTGCGAAGTGTCATGTATTCTCGTCTACAAATCAAAAGAATGTAAATGCAACACTTCCTTGCTAGGAAATAGCGTTTGCAGATGGCTACGTATCGAAGCAATAGATTTCTCATGCTTCTTGAAACGGGATATCGTATCTCATACCTATGGTTCATGATAAGATATAGTATTCATTGCGAAGTGTTATGTATACCTCGCATTCGCTTCAAATGAATGTAAATCCGACACTTCCATGCTAGGAAATAGCGTTTGCAGATGTCTACATATCGAAGCAATAGAGTTATAATGCTTCATATATCTCGATATCGCATCTCATTTCTATGTTTCATGATAAGATATAATATGCATTGTGGAGTGATATGTATCCCTCGAATACACTTCAAATGATTGTAAATGCGGCACTTCCTTTCTAGGAAATAGCGTTTGCAGATGTCTACGTATCGAAGCAATAGAGTTATAATGCTTCATATATCGCGATATCGCATCTCATATCTATGTTTCATGTTGAGATATAATATTCATTGCGAAGTGTTATGTATACCTCGTATTCGCTTCAAAAGAATGTAAATGCGACACTTCCTTGCTAGGAAGTAGCGTTTGCAGATGTCTACGTATCGAAGCAATAGAGTTCTAAAGCTTCTTAAATCGCGATATTGCATCTCATTTCTATGATTCATGATAAGATATAATATTCATTGTGCAGTGTTATGTATTCTCGTCTACACTTCAAAAGAAAGTAAATGCGACACTTCCTTGCTTGGAAATAGCGCTTGCAGATGACTACCTATCGTAGCAATAGAGTTCTAATGCTTCTTAGAACGCGATATCGCACCTCATTTCTATTTTTCATGATAAGATATAATATTCATTGCGAAGTGTCATGTACTCTCGTCTACACGTCAAAAGAATGTAAATGCAACACTTCCTTGCTAGGGAATAGCGTTTCCAGATATCTAGGTATCGAAGCAATAGAGTTCTAATGGGGAGGGGTAGAGGTCCTTCTCAGACCCGAGAACCATCCTGTTTGTCTCCATGGACTATGGCAGCGGTCTTATCGTTGCAGAGCTCTGGATCCTATCCTTCGGGCTTCAGGGTCTCTTCTTGTTCACTTCCCGACTCCTCCACCGTCGAGCCCGTCACGCTACCTCGGCGCACATCCCTTCCGCGAACCTGCGGTCTTATTATCCGCCGAAGAGGCGTCTTATGGGTCGCTTCTTCCATCAGCTCGCCAGTCTAATCCGTAGAACGGAGAGAGTGAAGCGATCGGAGGGGGGGGGGGGGGGGTGTGGAAGGTTCTACCATCGTGTATTTCACGCTCCTCGCAAATACAGCTGTCGCGATGGTCCGTGTCGCGCTTCTCGCATGGGTGGTGATCTGTGAGCTAGTCTAACCGAAGCAGGGGGGGGGGGGGGGGGTGAGCGAGCCTTGTGACTTCACTACGTCACAGTACATACAAATTTGCGATTAAGTAGCTATGTGTTCAAATTCGATTCCGAATAATGCACTAGGAAGCATCCCAGATAACAAACGGCAAGATGGTAGCGACACCATGCCGGCACTATATTGCCACTTCCGAGGAGTGTCAACTGATTCGTAGTCATCTGTGACCGGATTCGTTGACTAAAATGCCAGAACGTGTTACCAGCACGTTCTAGACAAGCGAATCGCGCAGAACCAGCACCATGGTGACACGCGTATCATCGCTCCATTCATGAATCTCCTCAGCAATGACGCAGGATCACATTTGGCAATGGGGAACCTGTGCTTTCATACAAATTAGAACCGTTAGATGTCAGTAGATGTTCAGCATATGAGTATTGATAGACATTTTGATGGTCGTTTTCCTATATTTATAGTTATTGAGCGAGTCGTATATATTTCTTTCAATCCATCATAGACTAAAAATATTATTTATAAAAAAATATCAATTATAAAATAAAAATTCATGCTGTTGCGTCCCTAACTTCGCCTTGTGTAATTTTTGAAATAACATGCTGTCATCGTATATAATGTAACCCTCAATTGCATGAATTTGTAACAATAAATTGAAGAAAATATATATAAAATAAGTGTATATATTTTTATGGCAATGTAATTATCGACTTTATTGAAAAAATCGCCCTATCGAGCTAGTTTATAGAAAATAATAAAATCGAGTTCTTATATCTTTGTTTTGTGCCGGTGTATCTATATTGGAATCAAAATAAATAAATTGCACAGTATAGTCATTTTTCATATTTGCTTATAATTTTTATGGAAACAGCTTCCCCATTAGTAAATGTCAGCCTACGCCACAGCCACGCGTGTAGCTATGGTGAGCTGATAGTGTCATTGTCACGGCCGTGTAGCCCGTGTGCTATATCTCGGTGCTTTAATAGTGCCGTGATACGAATGCCGCCCCAGTACTAACAGTATGCCATTTCGAAAGCTGAGTAGGAGCACTTTGTTAGCACAGTTCTGTCACGGAATTCGTTCCATCCGTTGTCATTGGCGTGCCAATCGCTGGCTGTTTGGGATATTGTAGTGCATGAGGCAGACTTGTTCCTTATCATCGTCAAGGAGATGGATTTTCACTCCCCCCTTTTTGAATTTTTTAAATTATTGTTTGGAATTTTTGCCGTTTCTGTATCTCTATGACCGCATTGTGGATTCAACTTATGTACGATCTTTTTGGTCTTCATCTTTTGTTACATGTAATATTATATATGTGATGCACGTTTGTAATGTAATGCTCCGATTTGTAAGCCTCAGATACTTTTATTCTTTGGTAAAGCAACTTATTCGATTAATATATATTTATTAGACATAGATATAAACAATTAGAAAAATGTTATTAAAACGCTATTAAATATGTTGTTGCAATTATATATTTAAGGTCTGAAGATGTAGATGCAATTAATGTCCGATATTTTACGTGATCCAATCGACGTATCAAGTGAGGCTATGAAATATAAAAATCTTTTACTATTTTTGGACCCCTTTACATGTTACATGAATGATAAGTTCTGCAAGACAAGAAGCCTAAATTAGTGAGATATCTAGGAACATAAGTAATTTGTAAGTAACACATCTTTTCTCTTTGAAATATTTGCCTTTGCATAGAATAGAACGTATAGATATAATTGCCTGTTTTGTACCCATTTCGGTCCAATTCTATTATAGCCTTTGAGCAGAAGTAATATTGATTATACTTGATTTTTGCAATTGTTCCTTAATTAACAGATTTTATTAACCTAGAATCATTATTTGACGGATGTATCAATCTACTTTGTAGCTCCATCAGTTTCTTTTTCTGCTCGCTACTTTCCATTTTCAGTTCCGTATACTTATCCTTTATCACCATCATATATGTTGCGTAAAATTACAATAACTTTTTGTCCACAAATTTTGCGGATATTGCAATTAAATTTCCTTTGATTAAATAAACGGTAATTAAAAAACAGTGGCACGTACCATTTCTTGGAAACGTTGTATCGTAATTTGCATCTGACTGTTTTGAAAGGCACGCACTTTACTTAACGTTTGCAATGATTCGGTTAGCGAAGTAAAGTAATATTCTACTTTCGAAATTGTTGGCTCTTGTAATTCTAAGGCAAATATATTCATCTGTCGACATCGTGAACATTGTTTTTTGGCAAAATTCCAGAAAAACAAATATACTACAAGTAAAATAATAAACATCATAATATTAAATATAACTCTGTTCATCGTTGCCTTGTTGGACACATCCATAACAATATACAGGGTGGGGCAGTAATAATTAGCACCTCAGATATCCACGAAACTATAAGTTTCATAGAAGTTTTTGCTAGTATAAAATTGCATAGTACAAAGGGGACATCCGTTGATGAAAATAGTTTTTTTGTAAGTGGAGTTATGTTGGACATATGAAGGTTACCTTCATTTTTTAAAATGAATTGGTATGTCCATTCTTCCGCAATATGATAGAGCATTTTAAAGCAAGTTTAACGATTAGTAACATGAAGGCATTGAAGGTTACAAAAAGTAAAGAAAGGCGATAATACTCACGGTTTTGATAGTAAATGAAACATACGTATTGTAAACAGTGGTGGAAGGCGTAATACTTACCGTTTACTTCACTGTGAATAAATACTTTTCGAAGGGCATTTCAATAGTTTGCAGCATAAGTTAAACATGATAAGATTAGTATTGAAAAATCGGTTCGAATACGTTTGGTTAGGCTGTTCTTTGTGTCGTTCATTTTATAAGTACTGAGCTGCGGATTCCTGAGGACAGCTCACAAAATTGTTGAACTATGGAAGATTATCATTGTGAATTTGAATCAAAAGGTAATTAAATTCCATTAGATTGTAAACAGATCTCAATGTTTCATTTTAGATAGTAAGATTAAATACTCTTTACAAAACTACACGAATGGATACATACCTTTCTGTTATTATTATTTCATAAAGAATTATAATTGCAATTATATAGTTCATTACGATAAAAAATATTTCTCAGAAAATTCTAAATATTAAATTAAAGAATCAAGTAAAACATTTTTAATAATTACGAATATGAAAAATACTTGAACATTCCAATAGAAAGATATCTAAGCAGAAGTTAGAAAAGTCAAACATTCAATTTCAATTCCAGAATTCATCTATAAGAGGTAAAATGTTTCGAAAGCTTTAATTACAGTCTTTAATGCAAGCAGTTGGGCAGTATTTCAATTTTTAAGAAAATTGATGAAAGTCAACCATTTTGAAGTGGTCAGAATCTTTGTCGTTTGAGCAATAAGTGAATAACAAATAACTGCATAAATTCCAGGCTTAAAAACATATGGATTAAATCCTATGCAGACTCGTTTATGAGCTAGTTACTAAATAATAATCCACACTAAGTAATCATTTTAAAACTTAAACGATTACATCTCGCGAACTTTCAAAGATATCAGAAGCGTGAAAAGTATGTGGTTTATCAAAAACTCTTCTAAAAGAACGGACTAAGCCAATAGAAATCTTTGTTGAAGTAAGCAAGTTCTAAAGTTCTAAGCAACGCGATGGCCCTTATCTGCCTATGTTTCATAGCAAGTAAGTTCTGAATTTCTATGAAATCCGATGGAATTCCTCACTACTAACGTTTCAAAGTAAGTTCTCAAATTCTCAATTCTACGTTTAAAACTATGTGTGTTCCATATATCTATGTAAAGTGATGGTTCCTATTAGTTGTAACGGAAACCTATATATAGTAAGTCAGGGAAGCTCGAAGGGGTTAATTATCTAAATGCTTTAAGGTGTAAAACGTACTTTAATCTAAAGCGATCTATCGTTCCAAGGTACCCGCTCACGTACAACTTTTCCTGGGGGCCAGCTGCTCAAAAAGTAGCAAAGGGATAGACTACACGACCCCGGGAACCCTGGGGCGGAACAACCCTTGAAACTTCGAAATGCTCCTCTTCTCGACTACGCCTAGCCAAGTACACACACTCAGGTCGCGAGATACTGAAGTCACGGCATGTTTATTTATGGTCTCGACGTGGGTTTAACTAACAAGGGCTACGGGAAACTACGCAACACGCCGCAAATTACCGGGTATCATAACTCGCTTCACGATATAAGATACAATATACAATATGCGACACAAGAAATGGGACACTTTAGCGAATAAGCTCTCACGTTCTTTTCTTCAGGTTCCTTGAATTCGCTGGTGGTCCTCGGGTCTCCTGCATCTTCCTCGGGGCTCCTTGGTGGAGTGGGCTGTAGGCTTCGGTATTGTTCGAGTCCATCGATCAGTGGATTTCGGCGATTTCCTCTTCTCGCCCCCTTGGGTGTCCCATGGCCCACCTGCAGGGCCGCTGGACTTTTGACTTCTTTTTAGGGAGTTAAGGATGGTTGAGGACCTTCTCACATCCCAGAGCATTATATAGCACAAAAGCAGATAAGCATAATGCGATGCATAGAGCTTTACAACATTCTAACTTACTTTGAACTATTTATATGAAATGCAATATTGAGGTGTATGAAGCATGACAAATTAAATGCTTCGGCACCTGGACATCTAGAAACGCTATCCCCGGGCAAGAAAGTGTAGGGTTCACACTCAATTCATGTGCAGAAGCAGATAAACATAACGCGATGCTATGAATATTACATCTTATCTCTACTGCTTCTCTCTATTGCTTCTAAACCTTCAGATATAGAAACGATATTCCGTAGCAAGGAAGTGATCCATTTACATTCATTTGAAGTATAGAGGAGATATACATAACGCGTTGCATTGAAATTACATCTTATCATGTGACTTAGAATTGATATGCGATATCGCGTTTTATAAAGAGTTAGAAATCTATTGCTTCGATGCGTAGACATCTAGAAACGCAATTTCCTAGCCAAGAAGTGTGGCATTTGCATTCTTTTGAAGTGTAGACGAGGTATACATAACACTTCGCAATGAATATTATATCTTATCATGAAACATACATGAGATGCGATATCGCGATTTAAGAAGCTTTAGAACTTTATTGCTACGATACGTAGACATCTGCAAACGCTATTTCCTAGCAAGGAAGTGTCGCATTTACATTCTTTTGAAGTGAATACGAGGTGTACATGACACCTCGCATTGAATATTATATCTTATCACAAAACATAGAAATGAGATGCGATATCGCGATTTAAGTAGCATTAGAACTCTATTGCTACGATACGTAGACATCTGCAAACGCTATTTCCTAGCAAGCAATAGTCGCATTTACTTTCTTTTCAATTGAATACGAGGTGTACATGACACTTCGCAATGAATATTATATCTTATCACGAAACATAGAAATGAGATACGATATCGCGATTTAAGTAGCATCAGAACCCTTTTGCTACGATACGTACACATCTGAAAACGCTGTTTCCTAGCAAGGAAGTGTCGCATTTACATTCTTTTGAAGTGAATACGAGGTGTACATGACACTTCGCAATGAATATTATATCTCTTCACGAAACATAGAAGGGAGATGCGACATCGCGTTTTAAGAAGCATTAAAACTTTATGGCCTCGATGCGGAGACACCTACAAACGCTATTTCCTAGCATGGAAGTGTCGCATTTACATTTGGTTGGAGTGAATGCGAGGTACACATGACACTTCGCAATGAATATTATACCTTATCATGTAACATAGAAATGAGATGCGATATCGCGATTTAAGTAGCATTAGAACTCTATTGCTACGATACGTAGGCATCTGCAAACGCTATTTCCTAGCAAGGAAGATTCGCACTTACATTCTTTTGAAGTGAATACAAGGTATACATGAGACTTCGCTATGAATATTATATCTCATCACGAAACATATACATGAGATGCGATATCGCGATTTAAGTAGCATTAGAGCTCTATTGCTACGATACGTAGACATCTGCGAACGCTATTTCCCAGCAAGCAAAAGTCGCATTTACATTCTTTTCAATTGAATACGAGGTATACATGACACTTCGCAATGAATATTATACCTTATCACGAAATATATAAATGAGATGCGACATATCGTTTTAAGAAGCATTAGAACTCTGTTGCTACGATACGTAGACATCTGCAAACGCTATTTCCTAGCATGGAAGTGTCGCATTTACATTCTTTTGAAGTGAATACGAGATATAGATGACACTTCGCAATGAATATTATATCTTATCATGAAACATAGGAATGAGGTGCTATATTGCGTTTTGAGAAGCATTAGAACACTATTGCTAATATACGTAGACATCTGCAAACTCTATTTCCTACCATGGAAATGTCGCACTTACATTCCATTGAAGTGAATACGAGGTATACATAACATTACACAATGAATATTATATCTTATTACGAAACATAGAAATGAAATACGACATCTCGTTTTCAGAAGCATAAGTACTCTATTGCTGTGATACGTAGACATCTGCAAACGCTATTTCCTAGCATGGAAGTGTCGCATTTACATTCTTTTGAAGTGAATACGAGGTATACATGACACTTCGCAATGAATATTATATCTTATCATGAAACATAGAAGTGAGATGCGATATCGCGTTTGAAGAAGCATTAGAACTCTATTGCTACGATACGTAGACATCTGCAAACGCTATTTCCTAGCATGCAAGTGTTGTATTTACATTCTTTTGAAGTGAATACGAGGTATACATGACACTTCGCAATGAATATTATATCATATCAAGAATCATAGAGGAAATATGCGATATCGCGTCTTAAGAAGCATTAGAACTCTATTTTTACGATACGTAGACATCTGCAAACAATATTTCCTAGCAAGGAAGTGTCGCATTTACAATCTTTTGAAGTGAATGCGAGGTATACATAACACTCCACAATGAATATTATATCTTATCACGAAACATAGAAATGGAATGCGACATCTCGTTTTAAGGAGCATTAGAACTCCATTCTTACGATACGTGGTCATCTGGAAACGCTGTTTCCTAGCAAGGAAGTGTCGCATTTACATTCTTTTGAAGTGAATACGAGGTGTACATGACACTTCGCAATGAATATTATATCTCTTCACGAAACATAGAAGGGAGATGCGACATCGCGTTTTAAGAAGCATTAAAACTTTATGGCCTCGATGCGGAGACACCTACAAACGCTATTTCCTAGCATGGAAGTGTCGCATTTACATTTGGTTGGAGTGAATGCGAGGTACACATGACCCTTCGCAATGAATATTATATCTTATCACGAAACATAGAAATGAGATGCGATATCGCGATTTAAGTAGCATTAGAACTCTATTGCTACGATACGTAGACATCTGAATACGCTATTTCCTAGCAAGGAAGTGTCGCATTTACATTCTCTTGAAGTGAATACGAGGCGTACATGACACCTCGCAGTGAATATTATATCTTATCACAAAACATAGAAATGAGATGCGATATCGCGTCTTAAGAAGCATTAGAACCCTATTGCCTTAATGGGGAGATATCTGCAAACGCTATTTCCTCGCATTGAAGTGTCGCATTTACATTCTTTTGAAGTGAGTTCGATGTATACATGACACTTCGCAATGAATATTATATCTTATCAAGAAACACATAAATGTGATGCCATATCGCGATTTAAGTAGCACTAGAACTCTATTGCTACGATACATAGACATCTGCGAACGCTATTTCCTAGCAAGCAATAGTCGCATTTACTTTCTTTTGAATTGAATACGAGGTGTACATGACACTTCGCAATGAATATTATATCTTATCACGAAACATAGAAATGAGATACGATATCGCGTTCTAAGAAGTATTAGAACTGTATTGCCTCGACGCGTAGACATCTGCAAACGCTATTTCCTAGCATGGAAGTGTCGCACTTACATTCTTTTGAAGTGAATACGAGGTATACATGACACTTCGCAATGAATATTATACCTTATCATGTAACATAGAAATGAGATGCGATATCGCGATTTAAGAAGCATTCGAACTCTATTGCTACGATACGTAGGCATCTGCAAACGCTATTTCCTAGCAAGGAAGATTCGCACTTACATTCTTTTGAAGTGAATACAAGGTATACATGAGACTTCGCTATGAATATTATATCTCATCACGAAACATATACATGAGATGCGATATCGCGATTTAAGTAGCATTAGAGCTCTATTGCTACGATACGTAGACATCTGCGAACGCTATTTCCCAGCAAGCAAAAGTCGCATTTACATTCTTTTCAATTGAATACGAGGTATACATGACAATTCGCAATGAATATTATACCTTATCACGAAATATATAAATGAGATGCGACATATCGTTTTAAGAAGCATTAGAACTCTGTTGCTACGATACGTAGACATCTGCAAACGCTATTTCCAAGCATGGAAGTGTCGCATTTACATTCTTTTGAAGTGAATACGAGGTATACATGACACTTCGCAATGGATATTATATCTTATCATGAAACATAGAAGTGAGATGCGATATCGCGTTTTAAGAAGCATTAGAACCCTATTGCTACGATACGTAGACATCTGCAAACGCTATTTCCTAGCATGGAAGTGTCGCATTTACATTCTTTTGAAGTGAATACGAGATATACATGACACTTCGCAATGAATATTATATCTTATCATGAAACATAGGAATGAGGTGCTATATTGCGTTTTGAGAAGCATTAGAACACTATTGCTAATATACGTAGACATCTGCAAACTCTATTTCCTACCATGGAAATGTCGCACTTACATTCCATTGAAGTGAATACGAGGTATACATAACATTACACAATGAATATTATATCTTATTACGAAACATAGAAATGAAATACGACATCTCGTTTTCAGAAGCATAAGTACTCTATTGCTGTGATACGTAGACATCTGCAAACGCTATTTCCTAGCATGGAAGTGTCGCATTTACATTCTTTTGAAGTGAATACGAGGTATACATGACACTTCGCAATGAATATTATATCTTATCATGAAACATAGAAGTGAGATGCGATATCGCGTTTGAAGAAGCATTAGAACTCTATTGCTACGATACGTAGACATCTGCAAACGCTATTTCCTAGCATGCAAGTGTTGCATTTACATTCTTTTGAAGTGAATACGAGGTATACATGACGCTTCGCAATGAATATTATATCATACCAAGAATCATAGAGGAAATATGCGATATCGCGTCTTAAGAAGCATTAGAACTCTATTTTTACGATACGTAGACATCTGCAAACAATATTTCCTAGCAAGGAAGTGTCGCATTTACAATCTTTTGAAGTGAATGCGAGGTATACATAACACTCCACAATGAATATTATATCTTATCACGAAACATAGAAATGGAATGCGACATCTCGTTTTAAGGAGCATTAGAACTCCATTCTTACGATACGTGGTCATCTGGAAACGTTATTTCCTAGCAAGGAAGTTTCGCTCTTACATTCTTTTGAAGTGAATAAGAGGTATACATGACACTTCGCAATGAAAATTATATCTTATCTCGGAACATAGAAGTGAGATGTGATATCGCATTTTAGGAAGCATTAGAACTCTATTGCTACGATACGTAGACATCTGCAAACGCTATTTCCTAGCAAGGAAGTTTCGCATTTACATTCATTTGAAGTGAATACGAGGTATATATGACACTTCGCAATGAATATTATACCTTATCTCGATACATAGAAGTGAGATGCGACATTTCGTTTTAAGAAGCATTAGAACTCTGTTGCTACGATACGTAGACATCTGCAAACGCTATTTCCAAGCATGGAAGTGTCGCATTTACATTCTATTGAAGTGAATACGAGGTATACATGACACTTCGCAATGGATATTATATCTTATCATGAAACATAGAAGTGAGATGCGATATCGCGTTTTAAGAAGCATTAGAACTCTATTGCTACGATACGTAGACATCTGCAAACGCTATTTCCTAGCATGGAAGTGTCGCATTTACATTCTTTTGAAGTGAATACGAGATATACATGACACTTCGCAATGAATATTATATCTTATCATGAAACATAGGAATGAGGTGCTATATTGCGTTTTGAGAAGCATTAGAACACTATTGCTAATATACGTAGACATCTGCAAACTCTATTTCCTACCATGGAAATGTCCCATTACATTCCATTGAAGTGAATACGAGGTATACATAACATTACACAATGAATATTATATCTTATTACGAAACATAGAAATGAAATACGACATCTCGTTTTCAGAAGCATAAGTACTCCATTGCTGTGATACGTAGACATCTGCAAACGCTATTTCCTAGCATGGAAGTGTCGCATTTACATTCTTTTGAAGTGAATACGAGGTATACATGGCACTTCGCAATGAATATTATATCTTATCAAGAATCATAGAGGAAATATGCGATATCGCGTCTTAAGAAGCATTAGAACTCTATTTTTACGATACGTAGACATCTGCAAACAATATTTCCTAGCAAGGAAGTGTCGCATTTACAATCTTTTGAAGTGAATACGAGGTATACATAACATTACACAATGAATATTATATCTTATTACGAAACATAGAAATGAAATACGACATCTCGTTTTCAGAAGCATAAGTACTCTATTGCTGTGATACGTAGACATCTGCAAACGCTATTTCCTAGCAAGGAAGTGTCGCATTTACATTCTTTTGAAGTGAGTACGAGGTATACATGACACTTCGCAATGAATATTATATCTTATCATGAAACATAGAAGTGAGATGCGATATCGCGTTTGAAGAAGCATTAGAACTCTATTGCTACGATACGTAGACATCTGCAAACGCTATTTCCCAGCATGCAAGTGTCGCATTTACATTCTTTTGAAGTGAATACGAGGTATACATGACACTTCGCAATGAATATTATATCTTATCAAGAATCATAGAGGAAATATGCGATATCGCGTCTTAAGAAGCATTAGAACTCTGTTTTTACGATACGTAGACATCTGCAAACAATATTTCCTAGCAAGGTAGTGTCGCATTTACAATCTTTTGAAGTGAATGCGAGGTATACATAACACTCCACAATGAATATTATATCTTATCACGAAACATAGAAATGGAATGCGACATCTCGTTTTAAGGAGCATTAGAACTCCATTCTTACGATACGTGGTCATCTGGAAACGCTATTTCCTAGCAAGGAAGTGTCGCTTTTACATTCTTTTGAAGTGAATAAGAGGTATACATGACACTTCGCAATGAAAATTATATCTTATCTCGAAACATAGAAGTGAGATGTGATATCGCGTTTTAGGAAGCATTAGAACTCTATTGCTACGATACGTAGACATCTGCAAACGCTATTTCCTAGCAAGGAAGCTTCGCATTTACATTCATTTGAAGTGAATACGAGGTATACATGACACTTCGCAATGAATATTATACCTTATCTCGATACATAGAAGTGAGATGCGACATCTCGTTTTAAGAAGCATTAGAACTCTGTTGCTACGATACGTAGACATCTGCAAACGCTATTTCCAAGCATGGAAGTGTCGCATTTACATTCTTTTGAAGTGAATACGAGGTATACATGACACTTCGCAATGGATATTATATCTTATCATGAAACATAGAAGTGAGATGCGATGTCGCGTTTTAAGAAGCATTAGAACTCTATTGCTACGATACGTAGACATCTGCAAACGCTATTTCCTAGCATGGAAGTGTCGCATTTACATTCTTTTGAAGTGAATACGAGATATACATGACACTTCGCAATGAATATTATATCTTATCATGAAACATAGGAATGAGGTGCTATATTGCGTTTTGAGAAGCATTAGAACACTATTGCTAATATACGTAGACATCTGCAAACTCTATTTCCTACCATGGAAATGTCCCATTACATTCCATTGAAGTGAATACGAGGTATACATAACACTTCACAATGAATATTATGTCTAATCACGAAACATAGAAGTGAAATGCGATATCGCTGTTTAAGAAGCACTAGAACTCTATGGCTACGATGCGTAGACATCTGCAAATGTTATT
The DNA here is from genome assembly GCF_050948175.1 of Xylocopa sonorina. Classification (NCBI taxonomy): domain Eukaryota; kingdom Metazoa; phylum Arthropoda; class Insecta; order Hymenoptera; family Apidae; genus Xylocopa; species Xylocopa sonorina. The sequence continues at coordinate 185,126 of NW_027490145.1, read as the reverse complement.
TCCGAGCATGGAAGTGTAGCATTTACATTCATTTGAAGTGAATACGAGGAATACATGACACTTCGCAATGAATATTATACCTTATCTCGATACATAGAAGTGAGATGCGACATCTCGTTTTAAGAAGCATTAGAACACTGTTGCTACGATACGTAGACATCTGCAAACGCTATTTCCAAGCATGGAAGTGTCGCATTTACATTCTTTTGAAGTGAATAAGAGGTATACATGACACTTCGCAATGAAAATTATATCTTATCTCGAAACATAGAAGTGAGATGTGATATCGCGTTTTAGGAAGCATTAGAACTCTATTACTACGATACGTAGACATCTGCAAACGCTATTTCCTAGCAAGGAAGCTTCGCATTTACATTCATTTGAAGTGAATACGAGGTATACATGACACTTCGCAATGAATATTATACCTTATCTCGATACATAGAAGTGAGATGCGACATCTCGTTTTAAGAAGCATTAGTACTCTGTTGCTACGATACGTAGACATCTGCAAACGCTATTTCCAAGCATGGAAGTGTCGCATTTACATTCTTTTGAAGTGAATACGAGGTATACATGACACTTCGCAATGGATATTATATCTTATCATGAAACATAGAAGTGAGATGCGATGTCGCGTTTTAAGAAGCATTAGAACTCTATTGCTACGATACGTAGACATCTGCAAACGCTATTTCCTAGCATGGAAGTGTCGCATTTACATTCTTTTGAAGTGAATACGAGATATACATGACACTTCGCAATGAATATTATATCTTATCATGAAACATAGGAATGAGGTGCTATATTGCGTTTTGAGAAGCATTAGAACACTATTGCTAATATACGTAGACATCTGCAAACTCTATTTCCTACCATGGAAATGTCCCATTACATTCCATTGAAGTGAATACGAGGTATACATAACATTACACAATGAATATTATATCTTATTACGAAACATAGATATGAAATACGACATCTCGTTTTCAGAAGCATAAGTACTCTATTGCTACGATACGTAGACATCTGCAAACGCTATTTCCCAGCATGCAAGTGTCGCATTTACATTCTTTTGAAGTGAATACGAGGTATACATGACACTTCGCAATGAATATTATATCTTATCAAGAATCATAGAGGAAATATGCGATATCGCGTCTTAAGAAGCATTAGAACTCTGTTTTTACGATACGTAGACATCTGCAAACAATATTTCCTAGCAAGGAAGTGTCGCATTTACAATCTTTTGAAGTGAATGCGAGGTATACATAACACTCCACAATGAATATTATATCTTATCACGAAACATAGAAATGGAATGCGACATCTCGTTTTAAGGAGCATTAGAACTCCATTCTTACGATACGTGGTCATCTGGAAACGCTATTTCCTAGCAAGGAAGTGTCGCTTTTACATTCTTTTGAAGTGAATAAGAGGTATACATGACACTTCGCAATGAAAATTATATCTTATCTCGAAACATAGAAGTGAGATGTGATATCGCGTTTTAGGAAGCATTAGAACTCTATTGCTACGATACGTAGACATCTGCAAACGCTATTTCCTAGCAAGGAAGCTTCGCATTTACATTCATTTGAAGTGAATACGAGGTATACATGACACTTCGCAATGAATATTATACCTTATCTCGATACATAGAAGTGAGATGCGACATCTCGTTTTAAGAAGCATTAGAACTCTGTTGCTACGATACGTAGACATCTGCAAACGCTATTTCCAAGCATGGAAGTGTCGCATTTACATTCTTTTGAAGTGAATACGAGGTATACATGACACTTCGCAATGGATATTATATCTTATCATGAAACATAGAAGTGAGATGCGATGTCGCGTTTTAAGAAGCATTAGAACTCTATTGCTACGATACGTAGACATCTGCAAACGCTATTTCCTAGCATGGAAGTGTCGCATTTACATTCTTTTGAAGTGAATACGAGATATACATGACACTTCGCAATGAATATTATATCTTATCATGAAACATAGGAATGAGGTGCTATATTGCGTTTTGAGAAGCATTAGAACACTATTGCTAATATACGTAGACATCTGCAAACTCTATTTCCTACCATGGAAATGTCCCATTACATTCCATTGAAGTGAATACGAGGTATACATAACATTACACAATGAATATTATATCTTATTACGAAACATAGAAATGAAATACGACATCTCGTTTTCAGAAGCATAAGTACTCTATTGCTGTGATACGTAGACATCTGCAAACGCTATTTCCTAGCAAGGAAGTGTCGCATTTACATTCTTTTGAAGTGAATACGAGGTATACATGACACTTCGCAATGAATATTATATCTTATCATGAAACATAGAAGTGAGATGCGATATCGCGTTTGAAGAAGCATTAGAACTCTATTGCTACGATACGTAGACATCTGCAAACGCTATTTCCCAGCATGCAAGTGTCGCATTTACATTCTTTTGAAGTGAATACGAGGTATACATGACACTTCGCAATGAATATTATATCTTATCAAGAATCATAGAGGAAATATGCGATATCGCGTCTTAAGAAGCATTAGAACTCTGTTTTTACGATACGTAGACATCTGCAAACAATATTTCTTAGCAAGGAAGTGTCGCATTTACAATCTTTTGAAGTGAATACGAGGTATACATAACACTCCACAATGAATATTATATCTTATCACGAAACATAGAAATGGAATGCGACATCTCGTTTTAAGGAGCATTAGAACTCCATTCTTACGATACGTGGTCATCTGGAAACGCTATTTCCTAGCAAGGAAGTGTCGCTTTTACATTCTTTTGAAGTGAATAAGAGGTATACATGACACTTCGCAATGAAAATTATATCTTATCTCGAAACATAGAAGTGAGATGTGATATCGCGTTTTAGGAAGCATTAGAACTCTATTGCTACGATACGTAGACATCTGCAAACGCTATTTCCTAGCAAGGAAGCTTCGCATTTACATTCATTTGAAGTGAATACGAGGTATACATGACACTTCGCAATGAATATTATACCTTATCTCGATACATAGAAGTGAGATGCGACATCTCGTTTTAAGAAGCATTAGAACTCTGTTGCTACGATACGTAGACATCTGCAAACGCTATTTCCAAGCATGGAAGTGTCGCATTTACATTCTTTTGAAGTGAATACGAGGTATACATGACACTTCGCAATGGATATTATATCTTATCATGAAACATAGAAGTGAGATGCGATGTCGCGTTTTAAGAAGCATTAGAACTCTATTGCTACGATACGTAGACATCTGCAAACGCTATTTCCTAGCATGGAAGTGTCGCATTTACATTCTTTTGAAGTGAATACGAGATATACATGACACTTCGCAATGAATATTATATCTTATCATGAAACATAGGAATGAGGTGCTATATTGCGTCTTGAGAAGCATTAGAACACTATTGCTAATATACGTAGACATCTGCAAACTCTATTTCCTACCATGGAAATGTCCCATTACATTCCATTGAAGTGAATACGAGGTATACATAACATTACACAATGAATATTATATCTTATTACGAAACATAGAAATGAAATACGACATCTCGTTTTCAGAAGCATAAGTACTCTATTGCTGTGATACGTAGACATCTGCAAACGCTATTTCCTAGCAAGGAAGTGTCGCATTTACATTCTTTTGAAGTGAATACGAGGTATACATGACACTTCGCAATGAATATTATATCTTATCATGAAACATAGAAGTGAGATGCGATATCGCGTTTGAAGAAGCATTAGAACTCTATTGCTACGATACGTAGACATCTGCAAACGCTATTTCCCAGCATGCAAGTGTCGCATTTACATTCTTTTGAAGTGAATACGAGGTATACATGACACTTCGCAATGAATATTATATCTTATCAAGAATCATAGAGGAAATATGCGATATCGCGTCTTAAGAAGCATTAGAACTCTGTTTTTACGATACGTAGACATCTGCAAACAATATTTCTTAGCAAGGAAGTGTCGCATTTACAATCTTTTGAAGTGAATACGAGGTATACATAACACTCCACAATGAATATTATATCTTATCACGAAACATAGAAATGGAATGCGACATCTCGTTTTAAGGAGCATTAGAACTCCATTCTTACGATACGTGGTCATCTGGAAACGCTATTTCCTAGCAAGGAAGTGTCGCTTTTACATTCTTTTGAAGTGAATAAGAGGTATACATGACACTTCGCAATGAAAATTATATCTTATCTCGAAACATAGAAGTGAGATGTGATATCGCGTTTTAGGAAGCATTAGAACTCTATTGCTACGATACGTAGACATCTGCAAACGCTATTTCCTAGCAAGGAAGCTTCGCATTTACATTCATTTGAAGTGAATACGAGGTATACATGACACTTCGCAATGAATATTATACCTTATCTCGATACATAGAAGTGAGATGCGACATCTCGTTTTAAGAAGCATTAGTACTCTGTTGCTACGATACGTAGACATCTGCAAACGCTATTTCCAAGCATGGAAGTGTCGCATTTACATTCTTTTGAAGTGAATACGAGATATACATGACACTTCGCAATGAATATTATATCTTATCATGAAACATAGGAATGAGGTGCTATATTGCGTTTTGAGAAGCATTAGAACACTATTGCTAATATACGTAGACATCTGCAAACTCTATTTCCTACCATGGAAATGTCCCATTACATTCCATTGAAGTGAATACGAGGTATACATAACATTACACAATGAATATTATATCTTATTACGAAACATAGAAATGAAATACGACATCTCGTTTTCAGAAGCATAAGTACTCTATTGCTGTGATACGTAGACATCTGCAAACGCTATTTCCTAGCAAGGAAGTGTCGCATTTACATTCTTTTGAAGTGAATACGAGGTATACATGACACTTCGCAATGAATATTATATCTTATCATGAAACATAGAAGTGAGATGCGATATCGCGTTTGAAGAAGCATTAGAACTCTATTGCTACGATACGTAGACATCTGCAAACGCTATTTCCCAGCATGCAAGTGTCGCATTTACATTCTTTTGAAGTGAATACGAGGTATACATGACACTTCGCAATGAATATTATATCTTATCAAGAATCATAGAGGAAATATGCGATATCGCGTCTTAAGAAGCATTAGAACTCTGTTTTTACGATACGTAGACATCTGCAAACAATATTTCTTAGCAAGGAAGTGTCGCATTTACAATCTTTTGAAGTGAATACGAGGTATACATAACACTCCACAATGAATATTATATCTTATCACGAAACATAGAAATGGAATGCGACATCTCGTTTTAAGGAGCATTAGAACTCCATTCTTACGATACGTGGTCATCTGGAAACGCTATTTCCTAGCAAGGAAGTGTCGCTTTTACATTCTTTTGAAGTGAATAAGAGGTATACATGACACTTCGCAATGAAAATTATATCTTATCTCGAAACATAGAAGTGAGATGTGATATCGCGTTTTAGGAAGCATTAGAACTCTATTGCTACGATACGTAGACATCTGCAAACGCTATTTCCTAGCAAGGAAGCTTCGCATTTACATTCATTTGAAGTGAATACGAGGTATACATGACACTTCGCAATGAATATTATACCTTATCTCGATACATAGAAGTGAGATGCGACATCTCGTTTTAAGAAGCATTAGTACTCTGTTGCTACGATACGTAGACATCTGCAAACGCTATTTCCAAGCATGGAAGTGTCGCATTTACATTCTTTTGAAGTGAATACGAGGTATACATGACACTTCGCAATGGATATTATATCTTATCATGAAACATAGAAGTGAGATGCGATGTCGCGTTTTAAGAAGCATTAGAACTCTATTGCTACGATACGTAGACATCTGCAAACGCTATTTCCTAGCATGGAAGTGTCGCATTTACATTCTTTTGAAGTGAATACGAGATATACATGACACTTCGCAATGAATATTATATCTTATCATGAAACATAGGAATGAGGTGCTATATTGCGTTTTGAGAAGCATTAGAACACTATTGCTAATATACGTAGACATCTGCAAACTCTATTTCCTACCATGGAAATGTCCCATTACATTCCATTGAAGTGAATACGAGGTATACATAACATTACACAATGAATATTATATCTTATTACGAAACATACATATGAAATACGACATCTCGTTTTCAGAAGCATAAGTACTCTATTGCTGTGATACGTAGACATCTGCAAACGCTATTTCCCAGCATGCAAGTGTCGCATTTACATTCTTTTGAAGTGAATACGAGGTATACATGACACTTCGCAATGAATATTATATCTTATCAAGAATCATAGAGGAAATATGCGATATCGCGTCTTAAGAAGCATTAGAACTCTGTTTTTACGATACGTAGACATCTGCAAACAATATTTCCTAGCAAGGAAGTGTCGCATTTACAATCTTTTGATGTGAATACGAGGTATACATAACACTCCACAATGAATATTATATCTTATCACGAAACATAGAAATGGAATGCGACATCTCGTTTTAAGGAGCATTAGAACTCCATTCTTACGATACGTGGTCATCTGGAAACGCTATTTCCTAGCAAGGAAGTGTCGCTTTTACATTCTTTTGAAGTGAATAAGAGGTATACATGACACTTCGCAATGAAAATTATATCTTATCTCGAAACATAGAAGTGAGATGTGATATCGCGTTTTAGGAAGCATTAGAACTCTATTGCTACGATACGTAGACATCTGCAAACGCTATTTCCTAGCAAGGAAGCTTCGCATTTACATTCATTTGAAGTGAATACGAGGTATACATGACACTTCGCAATGAATATTATACCTTATCTCGATACATAGAAGTGAGATGCGACATCTCGTTTTAAGAAGCATTAGTACTCTGTTGCTACGATACGTAGACATCTGCAAACGCTATTTCCAAGCATGGAAGTGTCGCATTTACATTCTTTTGAAGTGAATACGAGATATACATGACACTTCGCAATGAATATTATATCTTATCATGAAACATAGGAATGAGGTGCTATATTGCGTTTTGAGAAGCATTAGAACACTATTGCTAATATACGTAGACATCTGCAAACTCTATTTCCTACCATGGAAATGTCCCATTACATTCCATTGAAGTGAATACGAGGTATACATAACATTACACAATGAATATTATATCTTATTACGAAACATAGAAATGAAATACGACATCTCGTTTTCAGAAGCATAAGTACTCTATTGCTGTGATACGTAGACATCTGCAAACGCTATTTCCTAGCAAGGAAGTGTCGCATTTACATTCTTTTGAAGTGAATACGAGGTATACATGACACTTCGCAATGAATATTATATCTTATCATGAAACATAGAAGTGAGATGCGATATCGCGTTTGAAGAAGCATTAGAACTCTATTGCTACGATACGTAGACATCTGCAAACGCTATTTCCCAGCATGCAAGTGTCGCATTTACATTCTTTTGAAGTGAATACGAGGTATACATGACACTTCGCAATGAATATTATATCTTATCAAGAATCATAGAGGAAATATGCGATATCGCGTCTTAAGAAGCATTAGAACTCTGTTTTTACGATACGTAGACATCTGCAAACAATATTTCTTAGCAAGGAAGTGTCGCATTTACAATCTTTTGAAGTGAATACGAGGTATACATAACACTCCACAATGAATATTATATCTTATCACGAAACATAGAAATGGAATGCGACATCTCGTTTTAAGGAGCATTAGAACTCCATTCTTACGATACGTGGTCATCTGGAAACGCTATTTCCTAGCAAGGAAGTGTCGCTTTTACATTCTTTTGAAGTGAATAAGAGGTATACATGACACTTCGCAATGAAAATTATATCTTATCTCGAAACATAGAAGTGAGATGTGATATCGCGTTTTAGGAAGCATTAGAACTCTATTGCTACGATACGTAGACATCTGCAAACGCTATTTCCTAGCAAGGAAGCTTCGCATTTACATTCATTTGAAGTGAATACGAGGTATACATGACACTTCGCAATGAATATTATACCTTATCTCGATACATAGAAGTGAGATGCGACATCTCGTTTTAAGAAGCATTAGTACTCTGTTGCTACGATACGTAGACATCTGCAAACGCTATTTCCAAGCATGGAAGTGTCGCATTTACATTCTTTTGAAGTGAATACGAGGTATACATGACACTTCGCAATGGATATTATATCTTATCATGAAACATAGAAGTGAGATGCGATGTCGCGTTTTAAGAAGCATTAGAACTCTATTGCTACGATACGTAGACATCTGCAAACGCTATTTCCTAGCATGGAAGTGTCGCATTTACATTCTTTTGAAGTGAATACGAGATATACATGACACTTCGCAATGAATATTATATCTTATCATGAAACATAGGAATGAGGTGCTATATTGCGTTTTGAGAAGCATTAGAACACTATTGCTAATATACGTAGACATCTGCAAACTCTATTTCCTACCATGGAAATGTCCCATTACATTCCATTGAAGTGAATACGAGGTATACATAACATTACACAATGAATATTATATCTTATTACGAAACATACATATGAAATACGACATCTCGTTTTCAGAAGCATAAGTACTCTATTGCTGTGATACGTAGACATCTGCAAACGCTATTTCCCAGCATGCAAGTGTCGCATTTACATTCTTTTGAAGTGAATACGAGGTATACATGACACTTCGCAATGAATATTATATCTTATCAAGAATCATAGAGGAAATATGCGATATCGCGTCTTAAGAAGCATTAGAACTCTGTTTTTACGATACGTAGACATCTGCAAACAATATTTCCTAGCAAGGAAGTGTCGCATTTACAATCTTTTGATGTGAATACGAGGTATACATAACACTCCACAATGAATATTATATCTTATCACGAAACATAGAAATGGAATGCGACATCTCGTTTTAAGGAGCATTAGAACTCCATTCTTACGATACGTGGTCATCTGGAAACGCTATTTCCTAGCAAGGAAGTGTCGCTTTTACATTCTTTTGAAGTGAATAAGAGGTATACATGACACTTCGCAATGAAAATTATATCTTATCTCGAAACATAGAAGTGGATGTGATATCGCGTTTTAGGAAGCATTAGAACTCTATTGCTACGATACGTAGACATCTGCAAACGCTATTTCCTAGCAAGGAAGCTTCGCATTTACATTCATTTGAAGTGAATACGAGGTATACATGACACTTCGCAATGAATATTATACCTTATCTCGATACATAGAAGTGAGATGCGACATCTCGTTTTAAGAAGCATTAGAACTCTGTTGCTACGATACGTAGACATCTGCAAACGCTATTTCCAAGCATGGAAGTGTCGCATTTACATTCTTTTGAAGTGAATACGAGGTATACATGACACTTCGCAATGGATATTATATCTTATCATGAAACATAGAAGTGAGATGCGATATCGCGTTTTAAGAAGCATTAGAACTCTATTGCTACGATACGTAGACATCTGCAAACGCTATTTCCTAGCATGGAAGTGTCGCATTTACATTCTTTTGAAGTGAATACGAGATATACATGACACTTCGCAATGAATATTATATCTTATCATGAAACATAGGAATGAGGTGCTATATTGCGTTTTGAGAAGCATTAGAACACTACTGCTAATATACGTAGACATCTGCAAACTCTACTTCCTACCATGGAAATGTCCCATTACATTCCATTGAAGTGAATACGAGGTATACATAACATTACACAATGAATATTATATCTTATTACGAAACATAGGAATGAAATACGTCATCTCGTTTTCAGAAGCATAAGTACTCTATTGCTGTGATACGTAGACATCAGCAAACGATATTTCCTAGTATGGAAGTGTCGCATTTACATTCTTTTGAAGTGAATACGAGGTATACATGTCACATCGCAATGAATATTATATCTTATCACGAAACATAGATGTGACATGCGATATCGCGGTTTAAGAATCGCTAGAACTCTATTGCTACGATACGTAGACATCTGCAAACGCTACTTCCTAGCATGGATGTGTCGCATTTACATTGTTTTGAAGTGAATACGAGGTATACATGACACTTCGCAATGAATATTATATCTTATCATGAAACATAGAAGTGAGATGCGATATCGCGTTCCAAGAAGCATTAGAACTCTATTGCTACGATACGTAGACATCTGCAAACGCTATATCCTAGCATGGAAGTGCCGCATTTACATTCCTTTGAAGATAATACGAGGTATACATAACACTTCACAATGAATATTATGTCTAATCACGAAACATAGAAGTGAAATGCGATATCGCTGTTTAAGAAGCACTAGAACTCTATGGCTACGATGCGTAGACATCTGCAAATGTTATTTCCGAGCATGGAAGTGTAGCATTTACATTCATTTGAAGTGAATACGAGGAATACATGACACTTCGCAATGAATATTATACCTTATCTCGATACATAGAAGTGAGATGCGACATCTCGTTTTAAGAAGCATTAGAACACTGTTGCTACGATACGTAGACATCTGCAAACGCTATTTCCAAGCATGGAAGTGTCGCATTTACATTCTTTTGAAGTGAATACGAGGTATACATGACACTTCGCAATGGATATTATATCTTATCATGAAACATAGAAGTGAGATGCGATATCGCGTTTTAAGAAGCATTAGAACTCTATTACTAGGATACGTAGACATCTGCAAACGCTATTTCCTAGCATGGAAGTGTCGCATTTACATTCTTTTGAAGTGAATACGAGGTATACATGACACTTCGCAATAAATATTGTATCTTATCATGAAAGGTAGAAGTGAGATGCGATATCGCGTTTTAAGAAGCATTAGAACCCTATTGCTACGATACGTAGACATCTGCAAACGCTACTTCCTAGCATGGAAGTGTCGCATTTACATTCCTTTGAAGTGAATACGAGGTATACATGACACTTCGCAATAAATATTATATCTTATCATGAAAGATAGAAGTGAGATGCGATATCGCGTATTGAGAAGCATTAGATCTCTATTGCTAATATACGTTGACATCTGCAAACGCTATTTCCTTGCATGGATGTGTCGCATTTACATTCTTGTGATGTGAATACGAGGTATACATGACACTCCACAATGAATATTATACCTTATTACGAAACATGGAAATGAAATGCGACATCTCGTTTTAAGAAGCATTAGAACTCTATCGCTACGATACGTAGACATCTGCAAACGCTGTTTCCTGGCATGGAAGTGTCGCATTTACATTCTTTTGAAGTGAATACGAGGTATACATTACACTCTACCATGAATATTATATCTTATCACGAAACATAGATGTGACATGCGATATCGCGGTTTAAGAATCGCTAGAACTCTATTGCTACGATACGTAGACATCTGCAAACGCTACTTCCTAGCATGGAAGTGTCGCATTTACATTCTTTTGAAGTGAATACGAGGTATACATGACACTTCGCAATGAATATTATATCTTATCATGAAACATAGAAGTGAGATGCGATATCGCGTTCTAGGAAGCATTAGAACCCTATTGCTACGATACGTAGACACCTGCGAGCGCTATTTCCTAGTAAGGAAGTGTCGCATTTACATCCTTTTGAAGTGAATACGAGGTATACATGACACTTCGCAATGAATATTATGTCTTATCATGAAACATAGAAATGAAATGCGACATCTCGTTTTAAGAAGTATTAGAACACACTTGCTACGATACGTAGACGTCTGCAAACGTTATTTCCTAGCATGGAAGTGTCGCATTTACATTCCATTGAAGTGAATACGAGATATGCATGAAACTTCGCAATGAATATTATATCTTATCATGAAACATAGGAATGAGTTACTATATCGCGTTTTGAGAAGCATTAGTACTCTATTGCTACGATACGTAGACATCTGCAAACGCTATTTCCTAGCATGGAAGTGTTGCATTTACATTCTTTTGAAGTGAATACGAGGTATACATGACACTTCGCAATGGATATTATATCTTATCATGAAACATAGATGTGAGATGCGATACCGCGCTCTAAGAAGCATTAGAACTCTATTGCTACGATGCGTAGACATCTGCAAAGGCTATTTCCTAGCATGGAAGTGTCGCATTTACATTCTTTTGAAGTGAATACGAGATATACATGACACTTCGCAGTGAATATTATATCTTATCATGAAACATAGGAATGAGGTGCTGTATCGCGTTTTGAGAAGCATTAGAACTCCCTTGCTAATATACGTAGACATCTGCAAACTCTATTTCCTAGCAAGGAAATGTCGCATTTACATTCCATTGAAGTGAATACGAGGTATACATGACATTTCGCAATGGATATTATATCTTATCATGAAACATAGAAATGAGATGCGACATCTCGTTTTAAGAAGTATTAGAACCCTATTCTTTCGATACGTGGTCTGGAAACGCTATTTCCTAGCACGGAAGATTCGTATTTACATTCCGTTGAAGTGAATATGAGGTATACATGACACTCCATAATGAATATTATATCTTATCATGAATTATAGCTGTGAGATACGATATCCGGTTTTAAGAAGCATTAGAACTCTATTCCTACGATGCGTAGACATCTGCAAATGTTATTTCCTAGCAAGGAAGTGTCGCATTTACATTCTTTTGAAGTGAATACGAGGTATACATAACATTCCACAATGAATATTACATCTTATTACGAAACATAGAAATGAAATACGACTTCTCATTTTAAGAAGCATTAGAACTCTGTTGCTATGATACGTAGACATCTGCAAACAATATTTCCTAGCAAGGAAGTGTCGCATTTACATTCTCTTGAAGTGAATACCAGGTATACATAACACTCCACAATGAATATTATATCTTATCACGAAACATAGAAGTGAGATGCGACATCGCGTTCTACGAATCATTAGAACTCTATTGTTTCGACACGTAGTCGTCTGGAAACGATATTTCCTAGTTTAGGAAGTGTCGCATTTACATCCTTTTGAAGTGAATACGAGGTATACATGACACTTCGCAATGAATATTATGTCTTATCATGAAACATAGAAATGAAATGCGACATCTCGTTTTAAGAAGTATTAGAACACTCTTGCTACGATACGTAGACATCTGCAAACAATATTTCCTAGCATGCAAGTGGCGCATTTACATTCTGTTGAAGTGAATACGATGTATACATGACACTTCGCAATGAATATTATGTCTTATCATGAAACATAGAAAGGAAATGCGACATCTCGTTTTATGAAGTATTAGAACACTCTTGCTACTATACGTAGACGTCTGCAAACGTTATTTCCTAGCATGGAAGTGTCGCATTTACATTCCATTGAAGTGAATACGAGATATGCATGAAACTTCGCAATGAATATTATATCTTATCATGAAACATAGGAATGAGGTACTATATCGCGTTTTGAGAAGCATTAGAACTCTATTGCTAATATACGTAGACATCTGCAAACTCTATTTCCTAGCAAGGAAATGTCGCATTTACATTCCATTGAAGTGAATACGAGGTATGCATGACACTTCGCAATGGATATTATATCTTATCATGAAACATAGAAATGAGATGCGATATCTAGTTTTAGGAAGTATTAGAACCCCATTCTTACGATACGTGGTCTGGAAACGCTATTTCCTAGCACGGAAGATTCGTATTTACATTCTTTTGAAGTGAATATGAGGTATACATGACACTCCATAATGAATATTATATCTTATCATGAATCATAGCAGTGAGATACGATATCCCGTTTTAAGAAGCATTAGAACTCTATTCCTACGATGCGTAGACATCTGCAAATGTTATTTCCTAGCAAGGAAGTGTCGCATTTACATTCTTTTGAAGTGAATACGAAGTATACATAACATTCCACAATGAATATTACATCTTATTACGAAACATAGAAATGTAATACGACTTCTCATTTTAAGAAGCATTAGAACTCTATTGCTACGATACGTAGACATCTGCAAACAATATTTCCTAGCCAGGGAGTGTCGCATTTACATACATTTGAAGTGAATACGAGGTATACATGACACTTCGCAATGAATATTATATCTGACCATGAAACGTAGTAATGAGATGCGACATCGCGTTTTGAGAAGCATTAGAACCCTATTGCTTCGATACATAGACATCTGCAAACAATATTTCCTAGCAAGGATGTGTCGCATTTACATTCTCTTGAAGTGAATACCAGGTATACATAACACTCCACAATGAATATTATATCTTATCACCAAACATAGAAGTGTGATGCGATATCGCGTTCTACGAATCATTAGAACTCTATTGTTTCGACACGTAGTCGTCTGGAAACGCTAATTCCTAGTAAGGAAGTGTCGCATTTACATCCTTTTGAAGTGAATACGAGGTATACATGACACTTCGCAATGAATATTATGTCTTATCATGAAACATAGAAATGAAATGCGACATCTCGTTTTAAGAAGTATTAGAACACACTTGCTACGATACGTAGACGTCTGCAAACGTTATTTCCTAGCATGGAAGTGTCGCATTTACATTCCATTGAAGTGAATACGAGATATGCATGAAACTTCGCAATGAATATTATATCTTATCATGAAACATAGGAATGAGTTACTATATCGCGTTTTGAGAAGCATTAGAACTCTATTGCTACGATACGTAGACATCTGCAAACGCTATTTCCTAGCATGGAAGTGTTGCATTTACATTCTTTTGAAGTGAATACGAGGTATACATGACACTTCGCAATGGATATTATATCTTATCATGAAACATAGATGTGAGATGCGATACCGCGCTCTAAGAAGCATTAGAACTCTATTGCTACGATGCGTAGACACCTGCAAAGGCTATTTCCTAGCATGGAAGTGTCGCATTTACATTCTTTTGAAGTGAATACGAGATATACATGACACTTCGCAGTGAATATTATATCTTATCATGAAACATAGGAATGAGGTGCTGTATCGCGTTTTGAGAAGCATTAGAACTCCCTTGCTAATATACGTAGACATCTGCAAACTCTATTTCCTAGCAAGGAAATGTCGCATTTACATTCCGTTGAAGTGAATACGAGGTATACATGACATTTCGCAATGGATATTATATCTTATCATGAAACATAGAAATGAGATGCGACATCTCGTTTTAAGAAGTATTAGAACTCTATTCTTTCGATACGTGGTCTGGAAACGCTATTTCCTAGCACGGAAGATTCGTATTTACATTCCTTTGAAGTGAATATGAGGTATACATGACACTCCATAATGAATATTATATCTTATCATGAATCATAGCTGTGAGATACGATATCCCGTTTTAAGAAGCATTAGAACTCTATTCCTACGATGCGTAGACATCTGCAAATGTTATTTCCTAGCAAGGAAGTGTCGCATTTACATTCTCTTGAAGTGAATACCAGGTATACATAACACTCCACAATGAATATTGTATCTTATCACGAAACATAGAAGTGAGATGCGATATCGCGTTCTACGAATCATTAGAACTCTATTGTTTCGACACGTAGTCGTCTGGAAACGCTAATTCCTAGTAAGGAAGTGTCGCATTTACATCCTTTTGAAGTGAATACGAGGTATACATGACACTTCGCAATGAATATTATGTCTTATCATGAAACATAGAAATGAAATGCGACATCTCGTTTTAAGAAGTATTAGAACACACTTGCTACGATACGTAGACGTCTGCAAACGTTATTTCCTAGCATGGAAGTGTCGCATTTACATTCCATTGAAGTGAATACGAGATATGCATGAAACTTCGCAATGAATATTATATCTTATCATGAAACATAGAAGTGTGTTGCGATATCGCGTTCTAAGAAGCATTAGAACTCTATTGCTACGATACGTAGACATCTGCAAATGCTATATCCTAGCATGGAAGTGCCGCATTTACATTCTTTTGAAGATAATACGAGGTATACATAACACTTCACAATGAATATTATGTCTCATCACGAAACATAGAAGTGAAATGCGATATCGCTGTTTAAGAAGCACTAGAACTCTATGACTACGATGCGTAGACATCTGCAAACGCCACTTCCAAGCATGGAAGTGTCGCATTTACATTCTCTTGAAGTCAATACGAGGTATACATGACACTTCGCAATGAATATTATATCTTATCATGAAACATAGGAGTGAGATGCGATATGGCATTTTAAGAATCATTAGAACTCTGTTGCTGCGATACGTAGACATCTGCAAACGCTATTTCCTAGCATGGAAGTGTCGCATTTACATTCTTTTGAAGTGAATACGAGATATACATGACATTTCGCTATAAATATTATATCTTATCATGAAACATAGAAGTGAGATGCGATATCATGTTCTAAGAAGCATTAGAACTCTATTGCTACGATACGTAGACATCTGCAGACGCTATTTCCTAGCAAGGAAATTTCGCACTTACATTCCACTGAGGTGAATACGAGGTATACGTAACATTACACAATGAATATTATATCTTATCACGAAACATAGAAATGAAATGCCGCATCTCGTTTTAAGACGCATTAGAACTCTATTGCTACGATACGTAGACATCTGCAAACGCTATTTCCTAGCATGGAAGTGTCATATTTACATTCTTTTGAAGTGAATACGAGGTATACATGACACTTCGCTATAAATATTATATCTTATCATGAAACATAGAAGTGAGATGCGATATCGCGTTCTAAGAAGCATTAGAACCCTATTGCTACGATACGTAGACATCTGCAAACGCTCTTTCCTAGCGTGGAAGGGTCGCATTTACATTCTTTTGTAGTGAGTACGAGGTATACATAACACTCCATAATGAATATTATATCTTCTCATGAAACATAGCAGTGAGATGCGATATCGCGTTTTAGGAAGCATTAGAACTCTATTGCTGCGATACGTAGACATCTGCAAACGCTATTTCCTAGCATGGAAGTATCGCATTTACATTCTTTTGAAGTGAATACGAGATATACATGACACTTCGCAATGAATATTATATCTTATCATGAAACATAGGAATGAGGTGCTATATCGCGTATTGAGAAGCATTAGAACTCTATTGCTAATACACGTAGACATCTGCAAACTCTATCTCCTAGCAAGGAAATTTCGCACTTACATTCCACTGAAGTGAATACAAGGTATACATAACATTACACAATGAATATTATATCTTATTACGAAACATAGAAATGAAATACGACATCTCGTTTTAAGAATCATTAGTACTCTATTGCTGTGATACGTAGACATCTGCAAACAATATTTCCTAGGAAGGAAGTGTCGCATTTACATTCTTGTGAAGTCAAATCGAGGTATACATGACACTTCGCAATGAATATTATATCTTATCATGGAACATAGAAGTGAGATGCGATATCGCGTTTTGAGAAGCATTAGAACTCTATTGCTAATATGCGTAGACATCTGCAAACTCTATTTCCTAGCATTACACTTACATTCCACTTACATTGCACTGAAGTGAATACGAGTTATACATGACACTTCGCAATGAATATTATATCTTATCATGGAACATAGAAGTGAGATGCGATATCGCGTTCTAAGAAGCATTAGAACTCTATTGCTGCGATACGTAGACATCTGCAAACGCTATTTCCTAGCATGGAAGTGTCTTATTTACATTCTTTTGAAGTGAATGCGAGATATACATGACACTTCGCAATGAATATTATATCTTATAATGATACATAGAAGTGAGATGCGATATCGCGTTCTAAGAAGCATTAGAACTCTATTGCTGCGACACGCAGACATCTGCAAACGCTATTTCCTAGCATGGAAGGGTCGCATTTACACTCTTTTGAAGTGAGTACGAGGTATACATAACACTCCATAATGAATATTATATCTTATCATGAAACATAGGAATGAGGTGCTATATAGCGTTTTGAGAAGCATTAGAACTCTATTGCTAATATACGTAGACATCTGCAAACTCTATTTCCTAGCACGGACATGTGGCACTTACATTCCACTGAAGTGAATACGAGGTATACATAACATTACACAATGAGTATTATATCTTATTATGAAACATAGAAATGAAATACGACATCTCGTTTTAAGAAGCATTAGTACTCTATTGCTGTGATACGTAGACATCTGCAAACAATATTTCCTAGCAAGGAAGTGTCGCATTTACATTTTTGTGAAGTGAAATCGAGGTATACATGACACTTCGCAATGAATATTATATCTTATCATGGAACATAGAAGTGAGATGCGATATCGCGTTCTAAGAAGCATTAGAACCCAATTGCTACGATACGTAGACATCTGCAAACGCTACTACCTAGCATGGAAGTGTCGCATTTACATTCTTTTGAAGTGAATACGAGGTATACATGACACTTCGCAATGAATATTATATCTTATCATGAAACATAGAAGTGAGATGCGATATCGCGTTCTGAGAAGCATTAGAACTCTATTGCTACGATACGTAGACATCTGCAAACGCTACTTCCTAGCATGGAAGTGTCGCATTTACATTCTTTTGAAGTGAATACGAGGTATACATGACACTTCGCAATGAATATTATACCTTATCATGAAACATAGAAGAGAGGTCCGATATCGCGTTTTAGGAAGCATTAGAACTCTATTGCTGCGATACGTAGACATCTGCAAACCCTATTTCCTAGCATGGAAGTGTCATATTTACATTCTTTTGAAGTGAATACGAGGTATACATGACACTTCGCAATGAATATTATATCTTATCATGAAACATAGGAGTGAGATGCGATATCGCGTTCTAAGAAGCATTAGAACTCTATTGCTACGATACGTAGACATCTGCAAACGCTATTTCCTAGCATGGAAGTGTCGCATTTACATTCTGTTGAAGTGAATACGAGATAGACATGACACTTCGCAATGAATATTATATCGTATCATGAGACATAGGAATGAGGTGCTATATCGCGTTTTGAGAGGCATTAGAACTCTATTGCTGCGATACGTAGACGTCTGCAAACGCCATTTCCTAGCATTACACTTACATTCCACTGAAGTGAGTACGAGGTATACATAGCAGTCCACAGTGAATATTATATCTTATCACGAAACATAGAAATGAAATGCGGCATCTCGTTTTAAGACGCATTAGGACTCTATTGCTACGATACGTAGACATCTGCAAACAATATTTCCTAGCAAGGAAGTGTCGCATTTACATTCTTGTGAAGTGAAATCGAGGTATACATGACACTTCGCAATGAATATTATACCTTATCATGAAACATAGAAGAGAGGTCCGATATCGCGTTTTAGGAAGCATTAGAACTCTATTGCTGCGATACGTAGACATCTGCAAACCCTATTTCCTAGCATGGAAGTGTCATATTTACATTCTTTTGAAGTGAATACGAGGTATACATGACACTTCGCAATGAATATTATATCTTATCATGAAACATAGGAGTGAGATGCGATATCGCGTTCTAAGAAGCATTAGAACTCTATTGCTACGATACGTAGACATCTGCAAACGCTATTTCCTAGCATGGAAGTGTCGCATTTACATTCTGTTGAAGTGAATACGAGATAGACATGACACTTCGCAATGAATATTATATCGTATCATGAGACATAGGAATGAGGTGCTATATCGCGTTTTGAGAGGCATTAGAACTCTATTGCTGCGATACGTAGACGTCTGCAAACGCCATTTCCTAGCATTACACTTACATTCCACTGAAGTGAGTACGAGGTATACATAGCAGTCCACAGTGAATATTATATCTTATCACGAAACATAGAAATGAAATGCGGCATCTCGTTTTAAGACGCATTAGGACTCTATTGCTACGATACGTAGACATCTGCAAACAATATTTCCTAGCAAGGAAGTGTCGCATTTACATTCTTGTGAAGTGAAATCGAGGTATACATGACACTTCGCAATGAATATTATATCATATCATGGAACATAGAAGTGAGATGCGATATCGCGTTCTAAGAAGCATTAGAACCCTATTGCTACGATACGTAGACATCTGCAAACACTATTTCCTAGCATGGAAGTGTCTCATTTACATTCTTTTGAAGTGAATATGAGGTATAGATGACACTTCGCAATGAATATTATATCTTATCATGAAACATAGAAGTGAGATGCGATTTCGCGTTCTAAGAAGCATTAGAACTCTATTGCTACGATACGTAGACATCTGCAGACGCTATTTCCTAGCATCGAAGGGTCGCATTTACATTCTCTTGAAGTGAATACGAGATATACATGACACTTCGCAATGAATATTATATCTTATCATGAAACATAGGAATGAGGTGCTATATCGCGTTTTGAGAAGCATTAGAACTCTATTGCTAATATGCGTAGAGATCTGCAAACTCTATTTCCTAGCATTACACTTACATTCCACTTTCATTCCACTGAAGTGAATACGAGGTATACATAACACTCCACACTGAATATTATATCTTATCACGAAACATAGAAATGAAATGCGGCATCTCGTTTTAAGACGCATTAGAACTCTATTGCTACGATACGTAGACATCTGCAAACGCTATTTCCTAGCATGGAAGTGTCGCACTTACATTCTTTTGATGTGAATACGAGGTATACATGACACTTCGTAATGAATATTATATCTTATCATGAAACATAGAAGTGAGATGCGATATCGCGTTCTAAGAAGCATTAGAACTCTATTGCTACGATACGTAGACATCTGCAAACGCTATTTCCTAGCATGGAAGGGTCGCATTTACACTCTTTTGAAGTGAGTACGAGGTATACATAACACTCCATAATGAATATTATACCTTTTCATGAAACATAGCAGTGAGATGCGATATCGCGTTTTAAGAAGCATTAGAAATCTATTGCTACGATACGTAGACATCTGCAAACGCAATTTCCAAGCATGGAAGTTTCGCGTTTACATTCTTTTGAAGTGAATACGAGATATACATGACACTTCGAAATGAATATTATATCTTATCATGAAACATAGAAGTGAGATGCGATATCGCGTTCTAAGAAGCATTAGAACCCTATTGCTACGATACGTAGACATCTGCAAACACTATTTCCTAGCATGGAAGTGTCGCATTTACATTCTTTTGAAGTGAATATGAGGTATAGATGACACTTCGCAATGAATATTATATCTTTTCATGAAACATAGAAGTGAGATGCGATTTCGCGTTCTAAGAAGCAGTAGAACTCTATTGCTACGATACGTAGACATCTGCAGACACTATTTCCTAGCATGGAAGGGTCGCATTTACATTCTTTTGAAGTGAGTACGAGGTATACATAACACTCCATAATGAATATTATATCCGCTCATGAAACATAGTAGTGAGATGCGATATCGCGTTTTAGGAAGCATTAGATCTCTATTGCTGCGATTCGTGGACATCTGCAAACGCTATTTCCTAGCATGGAAGTGTCGCGTTTACATTCTTTTGAAGTGAATACGAGGTATACGTAACATTACACAATGAATATTATATCTTATTACGAAACATAGAAATGAAATGCGACATCTCGTTTTAAGAAGCATTAGAAATCTATTGCTACAATACGTAGACATCTGCAAACACTATTTCCTAGCATGGAAGTGTCGCATTTACATTCTTTTGAAGTGAATACGAGGTATACATGACACTTCGCAATGAATATTATATCCTATCATGAAACATAGAAGTGAGATGCGATATCGCGTTCTAAGAAGCACTAGAACTCTATTGCTACGATACGTAGACATCTGCAAACGCTACTTCCTAGCATGGAAGTGTCGCATTTACATTCTTTTGAAGTGAATACGAGGTATACATGACACTTCGCAATGAATATTATATCTTATCATGAGACATAGGAATGAGGTGCCATATCGCGTTTTGAGAAGCATTAGAACTCTATTGCTGCGATACGTAGACATCTGCAAACGCCATTTCCTAGCATTACACTTACATTCCACTGAAGTGAGTACGAGGTATACATAACAGTCCACAGTGAATATTATATCTTATCACGAAACATAGAAATGAAATGCGACATCTCGTTTTAAGACGCATTAGGACTCTATTGCTGCGATACGTAGACATCTGCAAACAATATTTCCTAGCAAGGAAGTGTCGCATTTACATTCTTGTGAAGTGAAATCGAGGTATACATGACACTTCGCAATGAATATTATATCTTATCATGGAACATAGAAGTGAGATGCGATATCGCGTTCTAAGAAGCATTAGAACCCTATTGCTACGATACGTAGACATCTGCAAACACTATTTCCTAGCATGGAAGTGTCTCATTTACATTCTTTTGAAGTGAATATGAGGTATAGATGACACTTCGCAATGAATATTATATCTTATCATGAAACATAGAAGTGAGATGCGATTTCGCGTTCTAAGAAGCATTAGAACTCTATTGCTACGATACGTAGACATCTGCAGACGCTATTTCCTAGCATGGAAGGGTCGCATTTACATTCTCTTGAAGCGAATACGAGATATACATGACACTTCGCAATGAATATTATATCTTATCATGAAACATAGGAATGAGGTGCTATATCGCGTTTTGAGAAGCATTAGAACTCTATTGCTAATATGCGTAGAGATCTGCAAACTCTATTTCCTAGCATTACACTTACATTCCACTTTCATTCCACTGAAGTGAATACGAGGTATACATAACACTCCACACTGAATATTATATCTTATCACGAAACATAGAAATGAAATGCGGCATCTCGTTTTAAGACGCATTAGAACTCTATTGCTACGATACGTATACATCTGCAAACGCTATTTCCTAGCATGGAAGTGTCGCATTTACATTCTTTGGAAGTGAATACGAGGTATACGTAACATTACACAATGAATATTATATCTTATTACGAAACATAGAAATGAAATGCGACATCTCGTTTTAAGAAGCATTAGAAATCTATTGCTACAATACGTAGACATCTGCAAACACTATTTCCTAGCATGGAAGTGTCGCATTTACATTCTTTTGAAGTGAATATGAGGTATAGATGACACTTCGCAATGAATATTATATCTTTTCATGAAACATAGAAGTGAGATGCGATTTCGCGTTCTAAGAAGCAGTAGAACTCTATTGCTACGATACGTAGACATCTGCAGACGCTATTTCCTAGCATGGAAGGGTCGCATTTACATTCTTTTGAAGTGAGTACGAGGTATACATAACACTCCATAATGAATATTATATCCTCTCATGAAACATAGTAGTGAGATGCGATATCGCGTTTTAGGAAGCATTAGAACTCTATTGCTGCGATACGTAGACATCTGCAAACGCTATTTCCTAGCATGGAAGTGTCGCGTTTACATTCTTTTGAAGTGAATACGAGATATACATGACACTTCGCAATGAATATTATAGCTTATCATGAAACATAGGAATGATGTGCTATATCGCGTTTTGAGAAGCATTAGAACTCTATTGCTATTATATGTAGACGTCTGCAAACGCTACTTCCTAGCATGGAAGTGTCGCATTTACATTCTTTTGAAGTGAATACGAGGTATACATGACACTTCGCAATGAATATTATATCTTATCATGAAACATAGATGTGAGATGCGATATCGCGTTCAAAGAAGCACTAGAACTCTATTGCTACGATACGTAGACATCTGCAAACGCTACTTCCTAGCATGGAAGTGTCGCATTTACATTCTCTTGAAGTGAATACGAGGTATACATGACACTTCGCAATGAATATTATATCTTATCATGAAACATAGAAGAGAGATGTGATATCGCGTTTTAAGTAGCATTAGAACTCTACTGCTACGATACATAGATATCTGGAATCGCTATTTCCTAGCAAGGAAGTACCGCATTTACATTCTTTTGATGTGAATACGAAGTATACACGACACATCGCAATGAATATTATATATTATCCTGAAACATAGAAATGAGATGCGATATCCCGTTTGAAGGAGCATTAGAACACTATTGCTTCGACACGTAGGCATCTGCAAACGCTATTTCCTAAGAAGGAAGTGTCGAATTTACATTCATTTGAAGTGTATGCGAGGTATAAGTGACACTTCGCAATGAATATTATATCTTATCATAAAACATCGAAATGGGATGCGATATCGCGATATGAGAAGCACTAGAACTCTGTTTCTTCGATACGTAGACATCTGAGACCGCTATTTCCTAGAGAGGAAGTGTCGCATTTACATTCATTTGAAGTGTATGCGAGGTATACATGACACTTCGCAATGAATATTATATCTTACCATGAAACATAGAAGTGAGTTGCGATATCGCGTTTTAACAAGCAATAGAACTCTATTGCTACGATACGTAGACATTTGAAAAGCTATTTCCTAGCATGGAAGTGTCGCATTTACATTCTTCTGAATTGAATACGAGGTATACATGACACTTTGTAATGTATATTATATCTTATCATGAAACATAGAAATGAGATGCTATATCTCGTTATAAGAAGCATTAGAAGTCTATTGCTACGATACGTAGGCATCTGCAAACGCTATTTCCTAGAAAGGAAGTGTCGCATTTACATTTTTTTGAAGAGAATACTAAGTATACCTCACACTCCACAATGAATATTATATCTTACCATGAAACACAGAAATGAGATGCGATATCGCATTTTAAGAGGCATTAGGACTATATTGCTACGATACGTAGACACCTGCAGACGCTATTTCCTAGCAAGGAAGTGTCGCATTTACATTCGTTTGGAGGGAATACGAGGTATACATGACACTTCGCAATGAATATTATATCTTATCATGAAACATAGAAGTGAGATGCGTTATCGCGTTTTAAGAAGCATTAGAACTCTATTGCCTCGACGCGTAGACAGCTGCATACGCTATTTCCTAGCATGGAAGTGTCGCATTTACATTCTTTTGAAGTGAATACGAGGTGCACATGACACTTCGCAATGAATATTATATCTTATCACGAAACATATAAATGAGATGCGATATTGCGATTTAAGTAGCATTAGAACTCTATTGCTACGATACGTAGACATCTGCAAACGCTATTTCCCAGCAAGCAGTAGTCGCATTTACTTTCTTTTCAATTGAAAACAAGGTGTACATGACACTTCGCATTGAATATTATATCTTATCATGAAACACAGAAGTGAGATGCGATATCGCGTTTTAAGAAGCATTAGAACTATATTGCCCCGACGCCTAGACATCTGCATACGCTATTTCCTAGCGTGGAAGTGTCGCACTTACGTTCTTTTGAAGTGAATACGAGGTATACATGACACTTCGCATTGAATATTATATCTTATCATGAAACATAGAAGTGAGATGCGATATCGCGTTTTAAGAAGCATTAGAACTACATTGCCCCGACGCGTAGACATCTGCATACGCTATTTCCTAGCATGGAAGTGTCGCACTTACGTTCTTTTGAAATGAATACGAGGTGTACATGACACTTCGCAATGAATATTATATTTTATCGGGAAACATAGAAATGAGATGCGATATCGCGTTTTGAGAAGCATTAGAACTCTATTGCTACGATACGTAGACATCTGCAATCGCTATTTCCTAGCAACCAATAGTCGCATTTACATTCTTTTGAAGTGAATTCGAGGTTTACATGACACTTCGGAATGAATATTATAACTTATCACGAAACATAGAAATGAGATGCGATATCGCGATCTAAGAAGCATTAGAACTCTATTGCTACGATACGTAGGCATCTGCAAACGCTATGCCCTAGCAAGGAATAGTCGCATTTACATTCTTTTGATGTGAATACGAGGTATACATGACACTTCGCAATGAATATTATATCTTATAGTGAAACATAGAATTGAGATTCGATATCGCGTTTTAAGAAGCATTAGAACTCTATTGCCTCGACGCGTAGACATCTGCAGACGCTATTTCCTAGCAAGGAAGAGTCGCATTTACATTCGTTTGGAGGGAATACGAGGTATACATGACACTTCGCAATGAATATTATATCTTATCATGAAACATAGAAGTGAGATGCGATATCGCGTTTTAAGAAGCATTAGAACTATATTGCACCGACGCGTAGACATCTGCAGACGCTATTTCCTAGCATGGAAGTATCGCATTTACATTCTTTTGAAGTGAATACGAGGTATACCTGACACTTCGCGATGAACATTATATCTTATCACGAAACATATTAATGAGATGCGATATCGCGATTTAAGTAGCATTAGAATTCTATTGCTACGATACGTAGACATCTGAATACGCCATTTCCTAGCAAGGAAGTGTCGCATTTACAGTCGTTTGGAGGGAATACGAGGCATACATGTCACTTCCCAATGAATATTATACCTTATCATGAAACATAGGAGAGAGATGCGATATCGCGTTTTAAGAAGCATTAGAACTCTATGGCCTCGATGCGGAGACATCTGCAAAAGCTATTTCCTAGCATGGAAGTGTCGCACTTACATTCTTTTGAAGTGAATACGTGGTATACATGACACTTCGCAATGAATATTATATCTTATCACGAAACATATAAATGAGATGCGATATCGCGATTTAAGTAGCATCAGAACTCTATTGCTACGATACGTAGAAATCTGCAAACGCTATTTCCTAGCAAGCAATAGTCGCATTTACATTCTTTTGGAGTGAATACGAGGTATACATGACACTTCGCAATGATTGTTATATCTTATCACGAAACATAGAAATGAGATGCGATATCGCGATTTAAGTTGCATTAAAACACCATTGCTACGAAACGTAGACATCTGAATACGCCATTTCCTAGCAAGGAAGTGTCGCATTTACATTCGATTGGAGAGAATACGAGGTATACATGACACTTCGCAATGAGTATTATATCTTATCATGAAACATAGGAGAGAGATGCCATATCGCGTTTTTAGAAGCATTAGAACACTATTGCTACGATACGTAGACATCTGCAAACGCTATTTCCTAGCATGGAAGTGTCGCACTTACATTCTTTTGAAGTGAATACGTGGTATACATGACACTTCGCAATGAATATTATATCTTATTACGAAACATATATAGGAGTTGCGATATCGCGATTTAAGTAGCATTAGAACTCTATTGCTACGATACGTAGACATATGCAAACGCTATTTCGTAGCAAGCAATAGTCGCATTTACATTCTTTTGGAGTGAATACGAGGCATACATGTCACTTCCCAATGAATATTATACCTTATCATGAAACATAGAAGAGTGATGCGATATCGCGTTTTAAGAAGCTTTAGGACTCTGTGGCCTCGATGCGGAGACATCTGCAAACGCTATTTCCTAGCATGGAAGTGTCGCACTTACATTCTTTTGAAGTGAATAAGAGGTATACATGACACTTCGCAATGAATATTATATCTTATCACGAAACATATAAATGAGATGCGATATCGCGATTTAAGTAGCATCAGAACTCTATTGCTACGATACGTAGACATCTGCAAACGCTATTTCCTAGCAAGCAATAGTCGCATTTACATTCATTTGGAGTGAATACTAGGTATACATGACACTTCGCAATGATTATTATATCTTATCACGAAACATAGAAATGAGATGCGATATCGCGATTTAAGTAGCATTAGAACACTATTGCTACGATACGTATACATCTGCAAACGATATTTCCCAGCAAGCAATAGTCGCATTTACATTCTTTTGAAATGAATACGAGGCATACATGTCACTTCCCAATGAATATTATACCTTACCATGAAACATAGAAGAGAGATGCGATATCGCGTTTTAAGAAGCATTAGGACTCTGTGGCCTCGATGCGGAGACATCTGCAAACGCTATTTCCTAGCATGGAAGTGTCGGACTTACATTCTTTTGAAGTGAATAAGAGGTATACATGACACTTCGCAATGAATATTATATCTTATCACGAAACATATAAATGAGATGCGATATCGCGATTTAAGTAGCATCAGAACTCTATTGCTACGATACGTAGACACCTGCAAACGCTATTTCCTAGCAAGCAATAGTCGCGATTACATTCATTTGGAGTGAATACGGGGTATACATGACACTTCGCAATGATTATTATATCTTATCACGAAACATAGAAATGAGATGCGATATCGCGATTTAAGTAGCATTAAAACACCATTGCTACGATACGTAGACATCTGCAAACCCTATTTCCTATCATGGAAGTGTCGCACTTACATTCTTTTGAAGTGAATACGTGGTATACATGACACTTCGCAATGAATATTATATCTTATTACGAAACATATATATGAGTTGCGATATCGCGATTTAAGTAGCACTAGAACTCTATTGCTACGATACGTAGACATCTGCAAACGCTATTTCGTAGCAAGCAATAGTCGCATTTACATTCTTTTGGAGTGAATACGAGGTATACATGACACTTCGCAATGAATATTATATCTTATCACGAAACATATAAAATGAGATGCGATAACGCGATTTAAGTAGCATTAGAACTCTATTTCTACGATACGTAGACATTTGAATACGCCGTTTGCTAGCAAGGAAGTGTCGCATTTACATTCGTTTGGAGAGAATTCGAGGAATACATGACACTTCGCAATGAATATTATATCTTATCATGAAACATAGAAGAGAGATGCGTTATCGCGTTTTAAGATTCATTAGAACTCTATGGCCTCGATGCGGAGACATCTGCAAACGCTATTTCCTAGCATGGAAGTATCGCATTTACATTCTCTTGAAGTGAATACGAGGTATACATGACACTTCGCAATGAATATTATATCATATCATGAAACATAGAAGAGAGAAGCGATATCGCGTTTTAAGAAGCATTAGAACTCTATGGCCTCGATGCGGAAACATCTGCAAACGCTATTTCCTAGCATGGAAGTGTCGCACTTACATTCTTTTGAAGTGAATACGAGGTGCACATGACACTTCGCAATGAATATTATATCTTATCACGAAACATATAAATGAGATGCGATATTGCGATTTAAGTAGCATTAGAACTCTATTGCTACGATACGTAGACATCTGCAAACGCTATTTCCCAGCAAGCAGTAGTCGCATTTACTTTCTTTTCAATTGAAAACAAGGTGTACATGACACTTCGCATTGAATATTATATCTTATCATGAAACACAGAAGTGAGATGCGATATCGCGTTTTAAGAAGCATTAGAACTATATTGCCCCGACGCGTAGACATCTGCATACGCTATTTCCTAGCGTGGAAGTGTCGCACTTACGTTCTTTTGAAGTGAATACGAGGTATACATGACACTTCGCATTGAATATTATATCTTATCATGAAACATAGAAGTGAGATGCGATATCGCGTTTTAAGAAGCATTAGAACTACATTGCCCCGACGCGTAGACATCTGCATACGCTATTTCCTAGCATGGAAGTGTCGCACTTACGTTCTTTTGAAATGAATCGCTATTTCCCAGCAACCAATAGTCGCATTTACATTCTTTTGAAGTGAATTCGAGGTTTACATGACACTTCGGAATGAATATTATAACTTATCACGAAACATAGAAATGAGATGCGCTATCGCGATCTAAGAAGCATTAGAACTCTATTGCTACGATACGTAGGCATCTGCAAACGCTATGCCCTAGCAAGGAATAGTCGCATTTACATTCTTTTGATGTGAATACGAGGTATACATGACACTTCGCAATGAATATTATATCTTATAGTGAAACATAGAATTGAGATTCGATATCGCGTTTTAAGAAGCATTAGAACTCTATTGCCTCGACGCGTAGACATCTGCAGACGCTATTTCCTAGCAAGGAAGAGTCGCATTTACATTCGTTTGGAGGGAATACGAGGTATACATGACACTTCGCAATGAATATTATATCTTATCATGAAACATAGAAGTGAGATGCGATATCGCGTTTTAAGAAGCATTAGAACTATATTGCACCGACGCGTAGACATCTGCAGACGCTATTTCCTAGCATGGAAGTATCGCATTTACATTCTTTTGAAGTGAATACGAGGTATACCTGACACTTCGCGATGAACATTATATCTTATCACGAAACATATTAATGAGATGCGATATCGCGATTTAAGTAGCATTAGAATTCTATTGCTACGATACGTAGACATCTGAATACGCCATTTCCTAGCAAGGAAGTGTCGCATTTACAGTCGTTTGGAGGGAATACGAGGTATACATGACACTTCGCAATGAATATTATATCTTATCATGTAACATAGAAGAGAGATGCGATTTCGCGTTTTAAGAATCATTAGAACTCTATGGCCTCGATGCGGAAACATCTGCAAATGCTATTTCCTAGCATGGATGTGTCGCACTTACATTCTTTTGAAGTGAATACGAGGTGCACATGACACTTCGCAATGAATATTATATCTTATCACGAAACATATAAATGAGATGCGATATTGCGATTTAAGTAGCATTAGAACTCTATTGCTACGATACGTAGACATCTGCAAACGCTATTTCCCAGCAAGCAGTAGTCGCATTTACTTTCTTTTGAATTGAAAACGAGGTGTACATGACACTTCGCAATGATTATTATATCTTATCACGAAACATAGAAATGAGATGCGATATCGCGATTTAAGTAACATTAAAACACCATTGCTACGATACGTAGACATCTGAATACGCCATTTCCTAGCAAGGAAGTGTCGCATTTACATTCGTTTGGAGGGATTACGAGGTATACATGACACTTCGCAATGAATATTATATCTTATCATGTAACATAGAAGAGAGATGCGATTTCGCGTTTTAAGAATCATTAGAACTCTATGGCCTCGATGCGCAGACATCTGCAAACGCTATTTCCTAGCATGGAAGTGTCGCACTTACGTTCTTTTGAAGTGAAAACGAGGTGTACATGACACTTCGCAATGAATATTATATCTTATCATGAAACATAGAAGAGAGATGCGATATCGCGTTTTAAGAAGCATTAGAACTCTATGGCCTCGATGCGGAGACATCTGCAAACGCAATTTTCTAGCATGGAAGTATCGCATTTACATTCTCTTGAAGTGAATACGAGGTATACATGACACTTCGCAATGATTATTATATCTTATCACGAAACATAGAAATGAGATGCGATTTCGCGATTTAAGTAGCATTAAGACACCATTGCTACGATACGTAGACATCTGAATACGCCATTTCCTAGCAAGGAAGTGTCGCATTTACATTCTTTTGGAGTGAATACGAGGTATACATGACACTTCGCAATGATTATTATATCTTATCACGAAACATAGAAATGAGATGCGATTTCGCGATTTAAGTAGCATTAAGACACCATTGCTACGATACGTAGACGTCTGAATACGCCATTTCCTAGCAAGGAAGTGTCGCATTTACATTCTTTTGGAGTGAATACGAGGTATACATGACACTTCGCAATGAATATTATATCTTATCATGAAACATAGAAGAAAGATGCGATATCGCGTTGTAAGAAGCATTAGAACTCTATAGCCTCGATGCGGGGACATCTGGAAACGCCATTTCCTAGCATGGAAGTGTCGCACTTGCATTCTTTTGAAGTGAATACGAGGTATACATGACACTTCGCAGTAAATATTATATCTTATCACGAAACATATAGATGAGATGCGATATCACGATTTAAGTAGCATTAGAACTTTATTGCTACGATACGTAGACATCTGCAAACGCTATTTGCTAGCAAGCAATACTCGCATTTTCATTCTTTTGAAATGAATACGAGGCATACATGTCACTTCCCAATGAATATTATACCTTATCATGAAACATAGAATTGAGATTCGATATCGCGTTTTAAGAAGCATTAGAACTCTATTGCCTCGACGCGTAGACATCTGCAGACGCTATTTCCTAGCATGGAAGTGTCGCATTTACATTCCAATTTACAATTATTATTTAAGTAGCATTAGAACTCTATTGCTACGATACGTAGACATCTGAATACGCCATTTCCTAGCAAGGAAGTGTCGCATTTACATTCGTTTGGAGGGAATACGAGGTATACATGACACTTCGCAATGAATATTATAACTTATCATGAAACATAGAAGTGAGATGCGATATCGCGTTTTAAGAAGCATTAGAACTATATTGCACCGACGCGTAGACATCTGCAGACGCTATTTCCTAGCATGGAAGTATCGCATTTACATTCTTTTGAAGTGAATACGAGGTATACCTGACACTTCGCGATGAACATTATATCTTATCACGAAACATATTAATGAGATGCGATATCGCGATTTAAGTAGCATTAGAACTCTATTGCTACGATACGTAGACATCTGAATACGCCATTTCCTAGCAAGGAAGTGTCGCATTTACAGTCGTTTGCAGGGAATACGAGGTATACATGACACTTCGCAATGAATATTATATCTTATCATGTAACATAGAAGAGAGATGCGATTTCGCGTTTTAAGAAGCATTAGAACTCTATGGCCTCGATGCGGAAACATCTGCAAACGCTATTTCCTAGCATGGAAGTGTCGCACTTACATTCTTTTGAAGTGAATACGAGGTGCACATGACACTTCGCAATGAATATTATATCTTATCACGAAACATATAAATGAGATGCGATATTGCGATTTAAGTAGCATTAGAACTCTATTGCTACGATACGTAGACATCTGCAAACGCTATTTCCCAGCAAGCAGTAGTCGCATTTACTTTCTTTTGAATTGAAAACGAGGTGTACATGACACTTCGCAATGATTATTATATCTTATCACGAAACATAGAAATGAGATGCGATATCGCGATTTAAGTAACATTAAAACACCATTGCTACGATACGTAGACATCTGAATACGCCATTTCCTAGCAAGGAAGTGTCGCATTTACATTCGTTTGGAGGGATTACGAGGTATGCATGACACTTCGCAATGAATATTATATCTTATCATGTAACATAGAAGAGAGATGCGATATTGCGATTTAAGTAGCACTAGAACTCTATTGCTACGATACGTAGACATCTGAATACACCATTTCCTAGCAAGGAAGAGTCGCATTTACATTCGTTTGGAGGGAATACGAGGTATACATGACACTTCGCAATGAATATTATAACTTATCATGAAACATAGAAGTGAGATGCGATATCGCGTTTTAAGAAGCATTAGAACTATATTGCACCGACGCGTAGACATCTGCAGACGCTATTTCCTAGCATGGAAGTATCGCATTTACATTCTTTTGAAGTGAATACGAGGTATACCTGACACTTCGCGATGAACATTATATCTTATCACGAAACATATTAACGAGATGCGATATCGCGATTTAAGTAGCATTAGAACTCTATTGCTACGATACGTAGACATCTGCAAACGCTATTTCCTAGCATGGAAGTTTCGCATTTACATTCTTTTGAAGCGAATACGAGGTATACATGACACTTCGCAATGAATATTACATCTTATCATGAAGCATAGAAGTGAGGAGCTATATCGCGTTTTAAGTAGCATTAGAACTCTATTACTTCGATACGTAGATATGTGGAAACCCTATTTCCTAGCAAGGAAGTGTCGCATTTACATTCTTTTGAACTGAATACGAGGTATACATAACACTCCACAATGAATATTGTATCTTATCATGAAACATAGAAATGAGGAGCTATATCGTGATTTAAGAAGCATTAGAAATCTATTGCTAATATACGTAGAAATCTGCAAACGCTATTTCCTAGCAAGGAAGTGTCGCATTTACATTCCATTGAAGTGAATACGAGGCATACATGACACTTCGCAATGAACATTATATCTTATCATGAAACATAGAATTGAGATGCGATATCGCGATTTAAGTAGCATTAGAACTCTATTGCTACGATACGTAGACATCTGCAAACGCTATTTCCTAGCAAGCAGTAGTCGCATTTACATTCATTTGAAGTGAATACGAGGTATACATGACACTTCGCAATGAATATTGCATCTTATCATGAAACACGTACGAGGGATGCGATATCGCGTTTTTAGAAGCATTAGAATTCTACGGTCTCGATGCGGAGACATCGGCAAACGCTATTTCCTAGCAAGCAGTAGTCGCATTTACATTCTTTTGAAGTGAATTTGAGGTATACATGACACTTCGCAATGAATATAATATCTTATCATGATACACAGGAGAGGGATGCGATATTGCGTTTAAGTAGCATTAGAACACTTTTGCTACGATACGTAGACATATGAAAACGCTATTTCCTGGCAAGGAAGTGTCGCATTTACATTCTTTTCAAGTGAATTCGAGGTATACATGACACTTCGCAATGAATATTATATCTTATCATGAAACACGGAAGAGGGATGCGATATCGGGTTTTAAGAAGCATTAGAACTCTTTTGCTACGATACGTAGACATCTGAAAACGCTATTTCCTAGCAAGGAAGTGTCGCATTTACATTCGTTTGGAGAGAATACGAGGTATAGATGACACTTCGCAATGAATATTATATCTTATCATGAAACATAGAAGAGAGATGCGATATCGCGTTTTAGGAAGCATTAGAACTGTATTGCCTAGACGCTTAGACATCTGCAGACGCTATTTCCTAGCATGGCAGTGTCGCACTTACATTCTTTTGTAGTGAATACGAGGTATACATGGCACTTCGCAATGAATATTATATCTTATCACGAAACATAGAAATGAGGTGTCATATCATGATTTAAGTAGCATTAGAACGCTATTGATACGATACGTAGACATCTGCAAACGCTATTTCCTAGCAAGCAATAGT
Source organism: Xylocopa sonorina (assembly GCF_050948175.1). NCBI lineage: Eukaryota > Metazoa > Arthropoda > Insecta > Hymenoptera > Apidae > Xylocopa > Xylocopa sonorina. The sequence goes on along the minus strand of NW_027490145.1, from coordinate 150,190 downwards.
CGCATTTACTTTCCTTTGAATTGAATACGAGCTGTACATGACACTTCGCAATGAATATTATATCTTATCACGAAACATAGAAATGAGATGCGATATCGCGATATAAGTAGCATTAGAACTCTATTCCTACGATACGTAGACATCTGCAAACGCTATTTCCTAGCAAGCAATAGTCGCATTTACTTTCTTTTCAATTGAATACGAGGTGTACATGACACTTCGCAATGAATATTATATCTTATCACGAAACATACAAATGAGATGCGAAATCGCGATTTAAGTAGCATTAGAAACCTTTTGCTACGATACGTAAACATCTGAAAACGCTATTTCCTAGCAAGGAAGTGTCGCATTTACATTCTTTTCAAGTGAATTCGAGGTATACATGACACTTCGCAATGAACATTATATCTTATCATGAAACACGGAAGAGGGATGCGATATCGCGTTTTAAGAAGCATTAGAGCTCTACGGTCTCGATGCGGAGACATCTGCAAACGCTATTTCCCACCAAGCAGCACCCGCATTTACATTCTTTTGAAGTGAATACGAGGTATGCATGACACTTCGCAATGAATATTATATCTTATCATGAAACACAGAAGAGGGATGCGATATCGCGATTTAAGTAGCATTAGTACCCTTTTGCTACGATACGTAAACATCTGAAAACGCTATTTCCTAGCAAGCAGTAGTCGCATTTACATTCTTTTGAAGTGAATACGAGGTATACATGACACTTCGCAATGAATATTATATCTTATCATGAAACACAGAAGAGGGATGCGATATAGCGTTTTAAGAAGCATTAGAACTCTATGGCCTCGATGCGGAGACATCTCCAAACGCTATTTCCTAGCATGGAAGTGTCGCACTTACATTCTTTTGAAGTGAATACGAGGTATACGTGACATTTCGCAATGAATATTATATCTTCACACGAAACATATATATGGGATGCGATATCGCAATTTAAGTAGCATTGGAACCCTATTGCTACGATACGTAGACATCTGCAAACGCTATTTCCTAGCATGGAAGTGTCACATTTACTTTCTTTTCAATTGAGTACGAGGTATACATGACACTTCGCAATGAATATTATATCTTATCATGAAACATAGGAATGAGGTGCTATATCGCGTTTTGAGAAGCATTAGAACTCTATTGCTACGATACGTAGACATCTGCAAACGCTATTTCCTAGCATGGAAGTGTCGCATTTACATTCGTTTGAAGTGAATACGAGATATACATGACACTTCGCAATGAATATTATATCTTATCATGAAACATTCAAATGATATGCGATATCGCGATTTAAGAAGCATTCGAACACTATTGCTACGATACGTAGACATCTGCAAACGCTACTTCCTAGCATGGAAGTGTCGCATTTACATTCTTTTGAAGTGAATACGAGGTATACATGACACTTCGCAATGAATATTATATCTTATCATGAAACATAGAAGTGAGAAGCGATATGGCATTTTAAGAATCATTAGAACTCTATTGTTTCGACACGTAGTCATCTGGAAACGCTATTTCCTAGCAAGGAAGTGTCGCATTTACATCCTTTTGAAGTGAATACGAGGTATACATGACACTTCGCAATGAATATTATATCTGATCATGAAACATAGATATGAGATGCGACATCCCGTTTTAAGAAGCATTAGAACTCTATTGCTACGATACGTAGACATCTGCAAACGCTATTTCCTAGCATGGAAGTGTCGCATTTACATTCGTTTGAAGTGAATACGAGATATACATGACACTTCGCAATGAATATTATATCTTATCATGAAACATAGGAATGAGGTGCTATATCGCGTTTTGAGAAGCATTAGAACTCTATTGCTACGATACGTAGACATCTGCAAACGCTATTTCCTAGCATGGAAGTGTCGCATTTACATTCGTTTGAAGTGAATACGAGGCATACATGTCACTTCCCAATGAATATTATACCTTATCATGAAACATAGAATTGAGATTCGATATCGCGTTTTAAGAAGCATTAGAACTCTATTGCCTCGACGCGTAGACATCTGCAGACGCTATTTCCTAGCATGGAAGTGTCGCATTTACATTCTTTTGAAGTGAATACGAAGTATACCTGACACTTCGCGATGAATATTATATCTTATCACGAAACATATAAATGAGATGCGATATCGCGATTTAAGTAGCATTAGAACTCTATTGCTACGATACGTAGACATCTGAATACACCATTTCCTAGCAAGGAAGAGTCGCATTTACATTCGTTTGGAGGGAATACGAGGTATACATGACACTTCGCAATGAATATTATAACTTATCATGAAACATAGAAGTGAGATGCGATATCGCGTTTTAAGAAGCATTAGAACTATATTGCACCGACGCGTAGACATCTGCAGACGCTATTTCCTAGCATGGAAGTATCGCATTTACATTCTTTTGAAGTGAATACGAGGTATACCTGACACTTCGCGATGAACATTATATCTTATCACGAAACATATTAATGAGATGCGATATCGCGATTTAAGTAGCATTAGAACTCTATTGCTACGATACGTAGACATCTGAATACGCCATTTCCTAGCAAGGAAGTGTCGCATTTACAGTCGTTTGCAGGGAATACGAGGTATACATGACACTTCGCAATGAATATTATATCTTATCATGTAACATAGAAGAGAGATGCGATTTCGCGTTTTAAGAAGCATTAGAACTCTATGGCCTCGATGCGGAAACATCTGCAAACGCTATTTCCTACCATGGAAGTGTCGCACTTACATTCTTTTGAAGTGAATACGAGGTGCACATGACACTTCGCAATGAATATTATATCTTATCACGAAACATATAAATGAGATGCGATATTGCGATTTAAGTAGCATTAGAACTCTATTGCTACGATACGTAGACATCTGCAAACGCTATTTCCCAGCAAGCAGTAGTCGCATTTACTTTCTTTTGAATTGAAAACGAGGTGTACATGACACTTCGCAATGATTATTATATCTTATCACGAAACATAGAAATGAGATGCGATATCGCGATTTAAGTAACATTAAAACACCATTGCTACGATACGTAGACATCTGAATACGCCATTTCCTAGCAAGGAAGTGTCGCATTTACATTCGTTTGGAGGGATTACGAGGTATGCATGACACTTCGCAATGAATATTATATCTTATCATGTAACATAGAAGAGAGATGCGATATTGCGATTTAAGTAGCACTAGAACTCTATTGCTACGATACGTAGACATCTGAATACACCATTTCCTAGCAAGGAAGAGTCGCATTTACATTCGTTTGGAGGGAATACGAGGTATACATGACACTTCGCAATGAATATTATAACTTATCATGAAACATAGAAGTGAGATGCGATATCGCGTTTTAAGAAGCATTAGAACTATATTGCACCGACGCGTAGACATCTGCAGACGCTATTTCCTAGCATGGAAGTATCGCATTTACATTCTTTTGAAGTGAATACGAGGTATACCTGACACTTCGCGATGAACATTATATCTTATCACGAAACATATTAATGAGATGCGATATCGCGATTTAAGTAGCATTAGAACTCTATTGCTACGATACGTAGACATCTGCAAACGCTATTTCCTAGCATGGAAGTTTCGCATTTACATTCTTTTGAAGCGAATACGAGGTATACATGACACTTCGCAATGAATATTACATCTTATCATGAAGCATAGAAGTGAGGAGCTATATCGCGTTTTAAGTAGCATTAGAACTCTATTACTTCGATACGTAGATATGTGGAAACCCTATTTCCTAGCAAGGAAGTGTCGCATTTACATTCTTTTGAACTGAATACGAGGTATACATAACACTCCACAATGAATATTGTATCTTATCATGAAACATAGAAATGAGGAGCTATATCGTGTTTTAAGAAGCATTAGAAATCTATTGCTAATATACGTAGAAATCTGCAAACGCTATTTCCTAGCAAGGAAGTGTCGCATTTACATTCCATTGAAGTGAATACGAGGCATACATGACACTTCGCAATGAACATTATATCTTATCATGAAACATAGAATTGAGATGCGATATCGCGATTTAAGTAGCATTAGAACTCTATTGCTACGATACGTAGACATCTGCAAACGCTATTTCCTAGCAAGCAGTAGTCGCATTTACATTCATTTGAAGTGAATACGAGGTATACATGACACTTCGCAATGAATATTGCATCTTATCATGAAACACGGACGAGGGATGCGATATCGCGTTTTTAGAAGCATTAGAATTCTACGGTCTCGATGCGGAGACATCGGCAAACGCTATTTCCTAGCAAGCAGTAGTCGCATTTACATTCTTTTGAAGTGAATTTGAGGTATACATGACACTTCGCAATGAATATAATATCTTATCATGATACACAGGAGAGGGATGCGATATTGCGTTTAAGTAGCATTAGAACACTTTTGCTACGATACGTAGACATATGAAAACGCTATTTCCTGGCAAGGAAGTGTCGCATTTACATTCTTTTCAAGTGAATTCGAGGTATACATGACACTTCGCAATGAATATTATATCTTATCATGAAACACGGAAGACGGATGCGATATCGGGTTTTAAGAAGCATTAGAACTCTTTTGCTACGATACGTAGACATCTGAAAACGCTATTTCCTAGCAAGGAAGTGTCGCATTTACATTCGTTTGGAGAGAATACGAGGTATAGATGACACTTCGCAATGAATATTATATCTTATCATGAAACATAGAAGAGAGATGCGATATCGCGTTTTAGGAAGCATTAGAACTGTATTGCCTAGACGCTTAGACATCTGCAGACGCTATTTCCTAGCATGGCAGTGTCGCACTTACATTCTTTTGTAGTGAATACGAGGTATACATGGCACTTCGCAATGAATATTATATCTTATCACGAAACATAGAAATGAGGTGTCATATCATGATTTAAGTAGCATTAGAACGCTATTGATACGATACGTAGACATCTGCAAACGCTATTTCCTAGCAAGCAATAGTCGCATTTACTTTCTTTTCAATTGAATACGAGGTGTACATGACACTTCGCAATGAATATTATATCTTATCACGAAACATACAAATGAGATGCGAAATCGCGATTTAAGTAGCATTAGAAACCTTTTGCTACGATACGTAAACATCTGAAAACGCTATTTCCTAGCAAGGAAGTGTCGCATTTACATTCTTTTCAAGTGAATTCGAGGTATACATGACACTTCGCAATGAACATTATATCTTATCATGAAACACGGAAGAGGGATGCGATATCGCGTTTTAAGAAGCATTAGAGCTCTACGGTCTCGATGCGGAGACATCTGCAAACGCTATTTCCCACCAAGCAGCACCCGCATTTACATTCTTTTGAAGTGAATACGAGGTATGCATGACACTTCGCAATGAATATTATATCTTATCATGAAACACAGAAGAGGGATGCGATATCGCGATTTAAGTAGCATTAGTACCCTTTTGCTACGATACGTAAACATCTGAAAACGCTATTTCCTAGCAAGCAGTAGTCGCATTTACATTCTTTTGAAGTGAATACGAGGTATACATGACACTTCGCAATGAATATTATATCTTATCATGAAACACAGAAGAGGGATGCGATATAGCGCTTTAAGAAGCATTAGAACTCTATGGCCTCGATGCGGAGACATCTCCAAACGCTATTTCCTAGCATGGAAGTGTCGCACTTACATTCTTTTGAAGTGAATACGAGGTATACGTGACATTTCGCAATGAATATTATATCTTCACACGAAACATATATATGGGATGCGATATCGCAATTTAAGTAGCATTGGAACCCTATTGCTACGATACGTAGACATCTGCAAACGCTATTTCCTAGCATGGAAGTGTCACATTTACTTTCTTTTCAATTGAGTACGAGGTATACATGACACTTCGCAATGAATATTATATCTTATCATGAAACATAGGAATGAGGTGCTATATCGCGTTATGAGAAGCATTAGAACTCTATTGCTACGATACGTAGACATCTGCAAACGCTATTTCCTAGCATGGAAGTGTCGCATTTACATTCGTTTGAAGTGAATACGAGATATACATGACACTTCGCAATGAATATTATATCTTATCATGAAACATTCAAATGATATGCGATATCGCGATTTAAGAAGCATTCGAACACTATTGCTACGATACGTAGACATCTGCAAACGCTACTTCCTAGCATGGAAGTGTCGCATTTACATTCTTTTGAAGTGAATACGAGGTATACATGACACTTCGCAATGAATATTATATCTTATCATGAAACATAGAAGTGAGAAGCGATATGGCATTTTAAGAATCATTAGAACTCTATTGTTTCGACACGTAGTCATCTGGAAACGCTATTTCCTAGCAAGGAAGTGTCGCATTTACATCCTTTTGAAGTGAATACGAGGTATACATGACACTTCGCAATGAATATTATATCTGATCATGAAACATAGATATGAGATGCGACATCCCGTTTTAAGAAGCATTAGAACTCTATTGCTACGATACGTAGACATCTGCAAACGCTATTTCCTAGCATGGAAGTGTCGCATTTACATTCGTTTGAAGTGAATACGAGATATACATGACACTTCGCAATGAATACTATATCTTATCATGAAACATAGGAATGAGGTGCTATATCGCGTTTTGAGAAGCATTAGAACTCTATTGCTACGATACGTAGACATCTGCAAACGCTATTTCCTAGCATGGAAGTGTCGCATTTACATTCGTTTGAAGTGAATACGAGAGATACATGACACTTCGCAATGAATATTATATCTTATCATGAAACACAGGAATGAGGTGCTATATCGCGTTTTGAGAAGCATTAGAACTCTATTGCTACGATACGTAGACATCTGCAAACGCTATTTCCTAGCAAGGAAGTGTCGCATTTACATTCATTTGAAGTGAATACGAGGTATACATGACACTTCGCTATGAATATTATATCTTATCATGAAACATAGAAATGAGATGCGATATCGAGATTTAAGTAGCATTAGAAATATACTGCTACCATACGTAGACATCTGAATACGCTATTTCCTAGCAGGGAAGTGTCGCATTTACATTCGTTTGGAGTGAATACCAGGTATACATGACACTTCGCAATGAATATTATATCTTATCATGAAGCATAGAAATGAGATGCGATATCTCGTTTTGAGAAGTATTAGAACTCCATTGCTACGATACGTAGTCATCTGCAAACGCTATTTTCTAGCAAGGAAGATTAGCATTTACATTCTTTTGAAGTGAATACGAGGTATATATGACACTTCGCAATAAACATTATATCTTATCATGTAACATAAAAGTGAGATGCGATATCGCGTCTGAAGAAGAATTAGAACCCTATTTCCTCGATGCGGAGATACCTGCAAACGCTATTTCCTAGCATGGAAGTGTCGCATTTACATTTCTTTGAAGTGAATTCGAGGTATACATGACACTTCGCAATGCATATTATATCTTATAATGAAACATAGAATTGAGATTCGATATCGCGTTTTAAGAAGCATTAGAACTCTATTGCCTCGACGCGTAGACATCTGCAGACGCTATTTCCTAGCATGGAAGTGTCGCATTTACATTCTTTTGAAGTGAATACGAGGTGTACATGACAATCCGCAATGAATATTATATCTTATCAGGAAACTTAGAAATGAGATGCGATATCGCGTTTTGAGAAGCATTAGAACATTATTGCTATGATACGTAGACATCTGCAATCGCTATTTCCTAGCAGCCAATAGTCGCATTTACATTCTTCTGAAGTGAATTCGAGGTTTACATGACACTACGGTATGAATATTATAACATATCACGAAACATAGAAATGAGATGCGATATCGCGATCTAAGAAGCATTAGAACTCTATTGCTGCGATATGTAGACATCTGCAAACGCAATTTCCTAGCATGGAAGTGTCGCACTTACGTTCTTTTGAAGTGAATGCGAGGTATACATGACACTTCGCAATGAACATTATTTCTTATGACGAAACATATAAATGAGGTGTCATATCGCGATATAAGTAGCACTAGAACGCTACTGCTGCGATATGTAGACATCTGCAAACGTTATTTCCTAGCAAGCAATAATCGCATTTACATTCTTTAGAAGTGAATACGAGGTATACATGACACTTCGCATTGAATATTATATCTTATCAAGAAACATAGAAGTGAGATGCGATATCGCGTTTTAAGAAGCATTAGAACTATATTGCCCCGACGCGTAGACATCTGCATACGCTATTTCCTAGCATGGAAGTGTCGCACTTACGTTCTTTTGAAGTGAATACGAGGTATACATGACACTTCGCAATGAATATTATATCTTATAATGAAACATAGAATTGAGATTCGATATCGCGTTTTAAGAAGCATTAGAACTCTATTGCCTCGACGCGTAGACATCTGCAAACGCTATTTCCTAGCATGGAAATGTCACATTTACATTCTTTTGAAGTGAATACGAGGTGTACATGACACATCGCAATGAATGTTATATCTTATCACGAAACATATAAATGAGATGCGATATTGCGGTTTAAGTAGCATAAGAACTCTATTGCTACCATACGTAGACATCTGAATACGCTATTTCCCAGCAGGGAAGTGTCGCATTTACATTCGTTTGGAGTGAATACCAGGTATACATGACACTTCGCAATGAATATTATATTTTATCATGAAGCATAGAAATGAGATGCGATATCTCGTTTTGAGAAGTATTAGAACTCCATTCCTACGATACGTAGTCATCTGCAAACGCTATTTCCTAGCAAGGAAGATTAGCATTTACATTCTTTTGAAGTGAATACGAGGTATATATGACACTTCGCAATGAACATTATATCTTATCATGTAACATAAAAGTGAGATGCGATATCGCGTCTTAAGAAGAATTAGAACCCTATTTCCTCGATGCGGAGATATCTGCAAACGCTATTTCCTAGCATGGAAGTGTCGCATTTACATTTCTTTGAAGTGAATTCGAGGTATACATGACACTTCGCAATGCATATTATATCTTATAATGAAACATAGAATTGAGATTCGATATCGCGTTTTAAGAAGCATTAGAACTCTATTGCCTCGACGCGTAGACATCTGCAGACGCTACTTCCTAGCATGGAAGTGTCGCATTTACATTCTTTTGAAGTGAATACGAGGTATACCTGACACTTCGCGATGAATATTATATCTTATCAAGAAACATATAAATGAGATGCGATATTGCGATTCAAGTAGCATTAGAACTCTATTGCTACGATACGTAGACATCTGTATACGCCATTTCCTAGCAAGGATGTGTCGCATTTACATTCGTTTGGAGGGAATACGAGGTATACATGACACTTCGCAATGAATATTATATCTTATCATGAAACATAGAAGTGAGATGCGATATCGCGTTTTAAGAAGCATTAGAACTCTATTGCCTCGACGCGTAGACATCTGCAGACGCTATTCCCTAGCATGGAAGTGTCGCATTTACATTCCTTTGAAGTGAATACGAGGTATACCTGACACTTCGCGATGAATATTATATCATATCACGAAGCATAGAAATGAGATGCGATATCGCGATCTAAGAAGCATTAGAACTCTATTGCTGCGATATGTAGACATCTGCAAACGCTATTTCCTAGCATGGAAGTGTCGCACTTACGTTCTTTTGAAGTGAATGCGAGGTATACATGACACTTCGCAATGAACATTATTTCTTATGACGAAACATATAAATGAGGTGTCATATCGCGATATAAGTAGCATTAGAACGCTATTGCTGCGATATGTAGACATCTGCAAACGTTATTTCCTAGCAAGCAATAATAGCATTTACATTCTTTAGAAGTGAATACGAGGTATACATGACACTTCGCAATGAATATTATATCTTATCACGAAACATATAAATGAGATGCGATATCGCGATTTGAGTAGCATTGGAACTCTATTGCTACGATACGTAGACATCTGCGAAGGCTATTTCCTAGCAAGGAAGATTAGCATTTACATTCTTTTGAAGTGAATACGAGGTATATATGACACTTCGCAATGAACATTATATCTTATCATGTAACATAAATGTGAGATGCGATATCGCGTCTTAAGAAGAATTAGAACCCTATTTCCTCGATGCGGAGATATCTGCAAACGCTATTTCCTAGCATGGAAGTGTCGCATTTACATTCCTTTGAAGTGAATTCTAGGTATACATGACACTTCGCAATGCATATTATATCTTATAATGAAACATAGAATTGAGATTCGATATCGCGTTTTAAGAAGCATTAGAACTCTATTGCCTCGACGCGTAGACATCTGCAGTCGCTATTTCCTAGCATGGAAGTGTCGCATTTACATTCTTTTGAAGTGAATACGAGGTGTACATGACACTTCGCAATGAATATTATATCTTATCAGGAAACTTAGAAATGAGATGCGATATCGCGTTTTGAGAAGCATTCGAACATTATTGCTATGATACGTAGACATCTGCAATCGCTATTTCCTAGCAGCCAATAGTCGCATTTACATTCTTTTGAAGTGAATTCGAGGTTTACATGACACTACGGTATGAATATTATAACATATCACGAAACATAGAAATGAGATGCGATATCGCGATCTAAGAAGCATTAGAACTCTATTGCTGCGATATGTAGACATCTGCAAACGCTATTTCCTAGCATGGAAGTGTCGCACTTACGTTCTTTTGAAGTGAATGCGAGGTATACATGACACTTCGCAATGAATATTGTATCTTATAATGAAACATAGGATTGAGATTCGATATCGCGTTTTAAGAAGCATTAGAAATCTATTGCCTCGACGCGTAGAAATCTGCAGACGCTACTTCCTAGCATGGAAGTGTCGCATTTACATTCTTTTGAAGTGAATACGAGGTATACCTGACACTTCGCGATGAATATTATATCTTATCAAGAAACATATAAATGAGATGCGATATTGCGATTCAAGTAGCATTAGAACTCTATTGCTACGATACGTAGACATCTGAATACGCCATTTCCTAGCAAGGATGTGTCGCACTTACATTCGTTTGGAGGGAATACGAGGTATACATGACACTTCGAAATGAATATTATATCTTATCATGAAACATAGAAGTGAGATGCGATATCGCGTTTTAAGAAGCATTAGAACTCTATTGCCTCGACGCGTAGACATCTGCAGTCGCTATTTCCTAGCATGGAAGTGTCGCATTTACATTCTTTTGAAGTGAATACGAGGTGTACATGACACTTCGCAATGAATATTATATCTTATCGGGAAACATAGAAATGAGATGCGATATCGCGTTTCGAGAGGCATTAGAACTCTATTGCTACGATACGTAGACATCTGCAATCGCTATTTCATAGCAACCAATAGTCGCATTTACATTCTTTTGAAGTGAATTCGAGGTTTACATGACACTTCGCGATGAACATTATGTCTTATCACGAAACATATTAATGAGATGCGATATCGCGATTTAAGTAGCATTAGAACTCTATTGCTACGATACTTAGACATCTGAATACGCCATTTCCTAGCAAGGAAGTGTCGCATTTACATTCGTTTGGAGGGAATACGAGGTATACATGACACTTTGCAATGAAGATTATATCTTATCATGAAACATAGAAGTGAGATGCGATATCGCGTTTTAAGAAGCATTAGAACTATATTGCCCCGACGCGTAGACATCTGCAGACGCTATTTCCTAGCATGGAAGTATCGCATTTACATTCTTTTGAAGTGAATACGAGGTATACCTGCCACTTCGCGATGGACATTATGTTTTATCACGAAACATATTAATGAGATGCGATATCGCGATTTAAGTAGCATTAGAACTCTACTGCTACGATACGTAGACATCTGAATACGCCATTTCCTAGGAAGGAAGTGTCGCATTTACATTCGTTTTGAGGGAATACGAGGTATACATGACACTTCGCAATGAATATTATATCTTATCATGAAACATAGAAGAGAGAATCGATATCGCGTTTTAAGAAGCATTAGAACTCTATGGCCTCGATGCGGAAACATCTGCAAACGCTATTTCCTAGCATGGAAGTGTCGCACTTACATTCTTTTGAAGTGAATACGAGGTGCACATGACACTTCGCAATGAATATTATATCTTATAATGAAACATAGGATTGAGATTCGATATCGCGTTTTAAGAAGCATTAGAAATCTATTGCCTCGACGCGTAGAAATCTGCATACTCTATTTCCTAGCATGGAAGTGTCGCACTTACGTTCTTTTGAAGTGAATACGAGGTATACCTGACACTTCGCGATGAATATTATATTTTATCACGAAACATATAAATGAGATGCGATATTGCGGTTTAAGTAGCATTAGAACTCTATTTCTACGATACGTAGACATCTGCAAACGCTATTTCCTAGCAAGCAATAATCGCATTTACATTCTTTTGATGTGAATACGAGGTATACATGACACTTCGCAATGAATATTATATCTTATAGTGAAATATAGAATTGAGATTCGATATCGCGTTTTAAGAAGCATTAGAACTCTATTGCCTCGACGCGTAGACATCTGCAGACGCTATTTCCTAGCATGGAAGTGTCGCATTTACATTCTTTTGAAGTGAATACGAAGTATACCTGACACTTCGCGATGAATATTATATCTTATCACGAAACATATAAATGAGATGCGATATCGCGATTTAAGTAGCATTAGAACTCTATTGCTACGATACGTAGACATCTGAATACGCCATTTCCTAGGAAGGAAGAGTCGCATTTACATTCGTTTGGAGGGAATACGAGGTATACATGACACTTCGCAATGAATATTATATCTTATCATGAAACATAGAAGTGAGATGCGATATCGCGTTTTAAGAAGCATTAGAACTATATTGCACCGACGCGTAGACATCTGCAGACGCTATTTCCTAGCATGGAAGTATCGCATTTACATTCTTTTGAAGTGAATACGAGGTGCACATGACACTTCGCGATGAATATTATATCTTATCACGAAACATATTAATGAGAGGCGATATCGCGATTTAAGTAGCATTAGAACTCTATTGCTACGATACGTAGACATCTGAATACGCCATTTCCTAGCAAGGAAGTGTCGCATTTACAGTCGTTTGGAGGGAATACGAGGTATACATGACACTTCGCAATGAATATTATATCTTATCATGTAACATAGAAGAGAGATGCGATTTCGCGTTTATGAAGCATTAGAACTCTATGGCCTCGATGCGGTAACATCTGCAAACGCTATTTCCTAGCATGGAAGTGTCGCACTTACATTCTTTTGAAGTGAATACGAGGTGCACATGACACTTCGCAATGAATATTATATCTTATCACGAAACATATAAATGAGATGCGATATTGCGATTTAAGTAGCATTAGAACTCTATTGCTACGATACGTAGACATCTGCAAACGCTATTTCCCAGCAAGCAGTAGTCGCATTTACTTTCTTTTGAATTGAAAACGAGGTGTACATGACACTTCGCAATGATTATTATATCTTATCACGAAACATAGAAATGAGATGCGATATCGCGATTTAAGTAACATTAAAACACCATTGCTACGATACGTAGACATCTGAATACGCCATTTCCTAGGAAGGAAGTGTCGCATTTACATTCGTTTGGAGGGATTACGAGGTATACATGACACTTGGCAATGAATATTATATCTTATCATGTAACATAGAAGAGAGATGCGATTTCGCGTTTTAAGAATCATTAGAACTCTATGGCCTCGATGCGCAGACATCTGCAAACGCTATTTCCTAGCATGGAAGTGTCGCACTTACGTTCTTTTGAAGTGAAAACGAGGTGTACATGACACTTCGCAATGAATATTATATCTTATCATGAAACATAGAAGAGAGATGCGATATCGCGTTTTAAGAAGCATTAGAACTCTATGGCCTCGATGCGGAGACATCTGCAAACGCTATTTTCTAGCATGGAAGTATCGCATTTACATTCTCTTGAAGTGAATACGAGGTATACATGACACTTCGCAATGATTATTATATCTTATCACGAAACATAGAAATGAGATGCGATTTCGCGATTTAAGTAGCATTAAGACACCATTGCTACGATACGTAGACATCTGAATACGCCATTTCCTAGCAAGGAAGTGTCGCATTTACATTCTTTTGGAGTGAATACGAGGTATACATGACACTTCGCAATGAATATTATATCTTATCATGAAACATAGAAGAGAGATGCGATATCGCGTTGTAAGAAGCATTAGAACTCTATGGCCTCGATGCGGGGACATGTGGAAATGCCATTTCCTAGCATGGAAGTGTCGCACTTACATTCTTTTGAAGTGAATACGAGGTATACATGACACTTCGCAGTAAATATTATATCTTATCACGAAACATATAGATGAGATGCGATATCGCGATTTAAGTAGCATTAGAACTTTATTGCTACGATACGTAGACATCTGCAAACGCTATTTGCTAGCAAGCAATACTCGCATTTTCATTCTTTTGAAATGAATACGAGGCATACATGTCACTTCCTAATGAATATTATACCTTATCATGAAACATAGAAGAGAGATGCGATATCGCGTTTTAAGAAGCATTAGAACTCTATGGCCTCGATGCGGAGACATCTGCAAAAGCTATTTCCTAGCATGGAAGTGTCGCACTTACATTCTTTTGAAGTGAATACGTGGTATACATGACACTTCGCAATGAATATTATATCTTATCACGAAACATATAAATGAGATGCGATATCGCGATTTAAGTAGCATCAGAACTCTATTGCTACGATACGTAGAAATCTGCAAACGCTATTTCCTAGCAAGCAATAGTCGCATTTACATTCTTTTGGAGTAAATACGAGGTATACATGACACTTCGCAATGATTGTTATATCTTATCACGAAACATAGAAATGAGATGCGATATCGCGTTTTAAGAAGCATTAGAACTATATTGCACCGACGCGTAGACATCTGCAGACGCTATTTCCTAGCATGGAAGTATCGCATTTACATTCTTTTGAAGTGAATACGAGGTATACCTGACACTTCGCGATGAACATTATATCTTATCACGAAACATATTAATGAGATGCGATATCGCGATTTAAGTAGCATTAGAACTCTATTGCTACGATACGTAGACATCTGAATACGCCATTTCCTAGGAAGGAAGAGTCGCATTTACATTCGTTTGGAGGGAATACGAGGTACACATGACACTTCGCAATGAATATTATATCTTATCATGAAACATAGAAGTGAGATGCGATATCGCGTTTTAAGAAGCATTAGAACTATATTGCACCGACGCGTAGACATCTGCAAACGCTATTTCCTAGCATGGAAGTATCGCATTTACATTCTTTTGAAGTGAATACGAGGTGCACATGACACTTCGCGATGAATATTATATCTTATCACGAAACATATTAATGAGAGGCGATATCGCGATTTAAGTAGCATTAGAACTCTATTGCTACGATACGTAGACATCTGAATACGCCATTTCCTAGCAAGGAAGTGTCGCATTTACAGTCGTTTGGAGGGAATACGAGGTATACATGACACTTCGCAATGAATATTATATCTTATCATGTAACATAGAAGAGAGATGCGATTTCGCGTTTTAAGAAGCATTAGAACTCTATGGCCTCGATGCGGTAACATCTGCAAACGCTATTTCCTAGCATGGAAGTGTCGCACTTACATTCTTTTGAAGTGAATACGAGGTGCACATGACACTTCGCAATGAATATTATATCTTATCACGAAACATATAAATGAGATGCGATATTGCGATTTAAGTAGCATTAGAACTCTATTGCTACGATACGTAGACATCTGCAAACGCTATTTCCCAGCAAGCAGTAGTCGCATTTACTTTCTTTTGAATTGAAAACGAGGTGTACATGACACTTCGCAATGATTATTATATCTTATCACGAAACATAGAAATGAGATGCGATATCGCGATTTAAGTAACATTAAAACACCATTGCTACGATACGTAGACATCTGAATACGCCATTTCCTAGCAAGGAAGTGTCGCATTTACATTCGTTTGGAGGGATTACGAGGTATACATGACACTTGGCAATGAATATTATATCTTATCATGTAACATAGAAGAGAGATGCGATTTCGCGTTTTAAGAATCATTAGAACTCTATGGCCTCGATGCGCAGACATCTGCAAACGCTATTTCCTAGCATGGAAGTGTCGCACTTACGTTCTTTTGAAGTGAAAACGAGGTGTACATGACACTTCGCAATGAATATTATATCTTATCATGAAACATAGAAGAGAGATGCGATATCGCGTTTTAAGAAGCATTAGAACTCTATGGCCTCGATGCGGAGACATCTGCAAACGCTATTTTCTAGCATGGAAGTATCGCATTTACATTCTCTTGAAGTGAATACGAGGTATACATGACACTTCGCAATGATTATTATATCTTATCACGAAACATAGAAATGAAATGCGATTTCGCGATTTAAGTAGCATTAAGACACCATTGCTACGATACGTAGACATCTGAATACGCCATTTCCTAGCAAGGAAGTGTCGCATTTACATTCTTTTGGAGTGAATACGAGGTATACATGACACTTCGCAATGAATATTATATCTTATCATGAAACATAGAAGAGAGATGCGATATCGCGTTGTAAGAAGCATTAGAACTCTATGGCCTCGATGCGGGGACATGTGGAAATGCCATTTCCTAGCATGGAAGTGTCGCACTTACATTCTTTTGAAGTGAATACGAGGTATACATGACACTTCGCAGTAAATATTATATCTTATCACGAAACATATAGATGAGATGCGATATCGCGATTTAAGTAGCATTAGAACTTTATTGCTACGATACGTAGACATCTGCAAACGCTATTTGCTAGCAAGCAATACTCGCATTTTCATTCTTTTGAAATGAATACGAGGCATACATGTCACTTCCCAATGAATATTATACCTTATCATGAAACATAGAAGAGAGATGCGATATCGCGTTTTAAGAAGCATTAGAACTCTATGGCCTCGATGCGGAGACATCTGCAAAAGCTATTTCTTAGCATGGAAGTGTCGCACTTACATTCTTTTGAAGTGAATACGTGGTATACATGACACTTCGCAATGAATATTATATCTTATCACGAAACATATAAATGAGATGCGATATCGCGATTTAAGTAGCATCACAACTCTATTGCTACGATACGTAGAAATCTGCAAACGCTATTTCCTAGCAAGCAATAGTCGCATTTACATTCTTTTGGAGTGAATACGAGGTATACATGACACTTCGCAATGATTGTTATATCTTATCACGAAACATAGAAATGAGATGCGATATCGCGTTTTAAGAAGCATTAGAACTATATTGCACCGACGCGTAGACATCTGCAGACGCTATTTCCTAGCATGGAAGTATCGCATTTACATTCTTTTGAAGTGAATACGAGGTATACCTGACACTTCGCGATGAACATTATATCTTATCACGAAACATATCAATGAGATGCGATATCGCGATTTAAGTAGCATTAGAACTCTATTGCTACGATACGTAGACATCTGAATACGCCATTTCCTAGCAAGGAAGTGTCGCATTTACAGTCGTTTGGAGGGAATACGAGGTATACATGACACTTCGCAATGAATATTATATCTTATCATGTAACATAGAAGAGAGATGCGATTTCGCGTTTTAAGAAGCATTAGAACTCTATGGCCTCGATGCGGAAACATCTGCAAACGCTATTTCCTAGCATGGAAGTGTCGCACTTACATTCTTTTGAAGTGAATACGAGGTGCACATGACACTTCGCAATGAATATTATATCTTATCACGAAACATATAACTGAGATGCGATATTGCGATTTAAGTAGCATTAGAACTCTATTGCTACGATACGTAGACATCTGCAAACGCTATTTCCCAGCAAGCAGTAGTCGCATTTACTTTCTTTTGAATTGAAAACGAGGTGTACATGACACTTCGCAATGATTATTATATCTTATCACGAAACATAGAAATGAGATGCGATATCGCGATTTAAGTAACATTAAAACACCATTGCTACGATACGTAGACATCTGAATACGCCATTTCCTAGCAAGGAAGTGTCGCATTTACATTCGTTTGGAGGGAATACGAGGTATACATGACACTTCGCAATGAATATTATATCTTATCATGTAACATAGAAGAGAGATGCGATTTCGCGTTTTAAGAATCATTAGAACTCTATGGCCTCGATGCGCAGACATCTGCAAACGCTATTTCCTAGCATGGAAGTGTCGCACTTACGTTCTTTTGAAGTGAAAACGAGGTGTACATGACACTTCGCAATGAATATTATACCTTATCATGAAACATAGAAGAGAGATGCGATATCGCGTTTTAAGAAGCATTAGAACTCTATGGCCTCGATGCGGAGACATCTGCAAACGCTATTTTCTAGCATGGAAGTATCGCATTTACATTCTCTTGAAGTGAATACGAGGTATACATGACACTTCGCAATGATTATTATATCTTATCACGAAACATAGAAATGAGATGCAATTTCGCGATTTAAGTAGCATTAAGACACCATTGCTACGATACGTAGACATCTGAATACGCCATTTCCTAGCAAGGAAGTGTCGCATTTGCATTCTTTTGGAGTGAATACGAGGTATACATGACACTTCGCAATGAATATTATATCTTATCATGAAACATAGAAGAGAGATGCGATATCGCGTTGTAAGAAGCATTAGAACTCTATAGCCTCGATGCGGGGACATCTGGAAACGCCATTTCCTAGCATGGAAGTGTCGCACTTACATTCTTTTGAAGTGAATACGAGGTATACATGACACTTCGCAGTAAATATTATATCTTATCACGAAACATATAGATGAGATGCGATGTCGCGATTTAAGTAGCATTAGAACTTTATTGCTACGATACGTAGACATCTGCAAACGCTATTTGCTAGCGAGCAATACTCGCATTTTCATTCTTTTGAAATGAATACGAGGCATACATGTCACTTCCCAATGAATATTATACCTTATCATGAAACATAGAAGAGAGATGCGATATCGCGTTTTAAGAAGCATTAGAACTCTATGGCCTCGATGCGGAGACATCTGCAAACGCTATTTCCTAGCATGGAAGTGTCGCACTTACATTTTTTTAAAGTGAATACGTGGTATACATGACACTTCGCAATGAATATTATATCTTATCACGAAACATATAAATGAGATGCGATATCGCGACTTAAGTAGCATCAGAACTCTATTGCTACGATACGTAGAAATCTGCAAACACTATTTCCTAGCAAGCAATAGTCGCATTTACATTCTTTTGGAGTGAATACGAGGTATACCTGACACTTCGCAATGATTGTTATATCTTATCACGAAACATAGAAATGAGATGCGTTATCGCGATTTAAGTAGCATTAAAACACCATTGCTACGATACGTAGACATCTGCAAACCCTATTTCCTAGCAAGCAGTAGTCGCATTTACTTTCTTTTGAAGTGAAAGCGAGGTATACATGGCACTTCGCAAAGAACATTATATCTCATCACGAGACATAGAAATGAGATGCTATATCACGATCTGAGAAACATCAGAACTCTATTGCTACGATACGTAGGCACCTGCAAACGCTGTTTCCTAGCAAGGAATAGACGCATTTACATTCTTTAGAAGTGAATACGAGGTATACATGACACTTCGCAATGAATATTATATCTTATCATGAAACATAGAAGAGAGATGCGATATCGCGTTGTAAGAAGCATTAGAACTCTATGGCCTCGATGCGGGGACATCTGGAAACGCTATTTCCTAGCATGGAAGTGTCGCATTTACATTCTTTTGAAGTGAATACGAGGTATACATGACACTTCGCAGTAAACATTATATCTTATCACGAAACATATAGATGAGATGCGATATCGCGATTTAAGTAGCATTAGAACTTTATTGCTACTATACGTAGACATCTGCTAACGCTATTTCCTAGCAAGCAATACTCGCATTTTCATTCTTTTGAAGTGAAAACGATGTGTACATGACACTTTGCAATGAATATTATATCTTATCACGATACATAGAAATGAGATGCGATATCGCGATTTAAGTAGCATTAGAACTCTATTGCTACGATACATAAACATCTGCAAACGCTATTTCCTAGAAAGCAATAGTTGCATTTACATTATTTTGAAGTGAATACGAAGTGTACATGACACTTCGCAATGAATATTATATCTTATCACGAAACATAGAAATGAGATGTGTTATCGCGATTTAAATAGCATTAGAACCCTTTTGCTACGATAGGTAGACATCTGAATACGCTATTTCCTAGCAAGGTAGTGTCGGATTTACATTCGTTTGGAGAGAAGAACGAGGTATACATGACACTTCGCAATGAATATTATATCTTATCATGAAACATAGAAGAGAGATGTGATATCGCGTTTTAAGAAGCATTAGAACTCTACTGCTACGATACATACATATCTGGAATCGCTATTTCCTAGCAAGGAAGTACCGCATTTACATTCTTTTGATGTGAATACGAGGTATACACCACACATCGCAATGAATATTATATATTATCCTGAAACATAGAAATGAGATGCGATATCCCGTTTGAAGGAGCATTAGAACACTATAGCTTCGATACGTAGACATCTGCAAACGCTATTTCCTAGGAAGGAAGTGTCGAATTTACATTCATTTGAAGTATATGCGAGGTATAAGTGACACTTCGCAATGAATATTATATCTTATCATAAAACATCGAAATGGGATGCGATATCGCGTTTTGAGAAGCACTAGATCTCTATTGCTTCGATACGTAGACATCTGAGAACGCTATTTCCTAGAGAGGAAGTGTCGCATTTTCATTGATTTGAAGTGTATGCGAGGTATACATGACACTTCGCAATGAATATTATATCTTACCATGAAACATAGAAGTGAGATGCGATATCGCGTTCTAAGAAGCATTAGAATTCCATTGCCTCGATACGTACACATTTGCAAACGCTATTTTCTAGCAAGGTTGTGTCGCATTTACATTCTTTTGAAGTGAATGCGAGGTATACATAACACTGCACAATGAATATTATATCTTATCATGAAACATAGAAATGAGATGAGATGTAACGATTTAAAAAGCATTAGAACTCCGTTGCTACGATACGTAGACATATGCAAACGCTATTTCCTAGCAAGGAAGTGTCGCATTTACTTTCTTTTCATGTAAATACGAGGTATACATGACACTTCGCAATGGATATTATATCCTATCATGAAACATAAAAATGAGATGTGATATCGCGTTTTAAGAAACATTAGAACTTTATTCCATCGATACGTAGACATCTGCAAACGCTACTTCCTAGCAAGCAAGTGTCGCATTTACATTCTATTGAGGTGAATACGAGGTATACATGACACATCGCAATGGATATTATATCATATAATGAAACATAGCAATGAGATGCGATATCGCGTTTTAAGAAGCATTAGAACACCATTACCTCGATACGTACACATTTGCAAACGCTATTTTCTAGCAAGGTTGTGTCCCATTTACACATTTGAAGTGAATACGAGGTTTAAATGACATTTCGCAATGAATATTATACCTTATCATGAAACATAGAAGTGAGGTGCGATATCGCGTTATAAGAAGCATTAGTACTCTATTGCTACGATACGTAGACATCTGCAAACGCTATTTAATAGCAAGGAAGTGTCGCATTTACATTCTTACGAAGTGAATGCGAGGTATACATAACACTCCACAATGAATATTATATCCTATCATGAAACATTGAAATGAGCTGCGATATCGCGTTTTAAGAAGCATTAGAACTCTAATGCTTCGATACGTAGAAATCTGCAAACGCCATTTCCTGGCAAGGATGTGTCGCATTTACATTCATTTGAAGTGTAGACGAGGAATACATAACACCTTGCAATGAATATTATATCTTATCATGAGACATAGAGATGAGGTGCGATATCGCGTTTTAAGGAGAATTAGAAATCTATAGCTTCGATACAGAGATATCTGGGAACGTAATTTCCTAGAAAGGAAGTGCCGCATTTTGTGACGTCAGGCGTACCGCCTGCCACCCATCAACCTCTTCGCACCCCCCAGCATCAACCCCTGGACGCATGCAACCAGCCAAACTCGCCTGCTGAACCAGCAACTGGAAGTGTTCGCGCGCGCATACCTGCACGCGCTCACTCACACCGAGTTCCGCTACCTCACTCGCACAGCCGAGTATACCTGTCTTGCTCGTACCGGGCATCAGTGTCTCACTCGCACCACCGAGTATACCTGTCTCGCCCGCACCAAGGACGGGCAGCCCTATCTCCCTCACACCGAGGATTCCGTCCTGCAGGAAGACGTAGCCGCAGCCCATCACCTGAATGGGGTCTTTTCCAATTCCGGGAACAGGATCTGCTAGAACCTATATGTTACTTCTAAGCTAGGACATACATACCATATCATGACGCGTATATAAGAATTCCTATATCTAAGTAACACTAAGTAAGATGCGTCCGGCCAGCGGCATGCGCCGCTAGCCCCACCACGAGCCGCGGGTCCCCACTCGCTGGACCGCGCGCTCTCCGCCTCGAAACGCGAGTCCCCCACTCGCGGGACCGCGATCTCCCTACCACGAGAGTCCGCGACCGTAGCGCCCCGCGAACCGAGGAGGTCAGAGACGCGTCTCCAGAGCACACACTCTGACTCGAGATCTCCTACCGAGGAGTCGAAACTTCTAGTTCTAGATCGTTAGCCACCTCAATGTGGGGTTCAGGCATCGTATTTCTATTTCCAGTTTAACTTAGCCTTAGTCTTAGAATAATTCCAGTTCTTGTATACTTTAAACCTAGAATATATTTTATTTTTACTTTTACTTTATCCAAGTACAAGTTCTTTTACCAAGTATACTATTTCCACATCCATTAATTTTATCAAGTGTTTATAATACTAGTTCTACTTTTAACATTACATTTAATTACGAATTCTTCCACGGGTTCTTCCATGCAACTGGGGTTGATCTTCATCAAATTGAAGGAGTATAGAAATCGGCTTTGTGACGTTGAGACCGCCGCTTATCCCTCAGATCTTAGTCGAAAGTACAGAAAAACCTGGTGAATGAATCGTGCTTCGTGGTTTGCGAAGAACGCGACGTGCGAGTAGGAAGAATTTCATACGATCACTTGTGCGTGAATATTTGGAGGGTGTTCCGAGAGTCCTCGTATACCAGCGACCTGCCTTCGCACCAGCCCAGACGCCGCTTTCCGAAGCGACCGTCGACGCATCCGATCCAGACACCACGACGTATCACGTCGATTATGCCACATCCAGCATCATCGCTGAATTCCGACCGCCGTCCTCCTCTTCGCTGGCGACTGATCGAGATTTCCGTAGCAGCCAACAGAACGAAATTCGCTACGATCCCAGCAAACGATCCTCCACGCCGTTTCTACGTACAAATCGAGAGAGAAGTCATCGAAAGGTAGGGTCATTCCCTTATTATCGCGAGTGTTTTCGCTAGTGTCGTGTCAGCCGAAATTGTCGGACCCGGTCCTAACGCGTTCCCGCGGACCGAATTACCGAAAAATAGGCCTGTGTCGTAAAGCCTCAGGAGCAACGGAAAATAGTTTCACCGGACGTGATACCTCGTATTCACATCAAAAGAATGTAAATGCGACACTTCCTTGCTAGGAAATAAGGTTTGCAGATATCTACATATCGAAGAAATAGAGCTCTAATGCTTCTTGAATCGCCATATCGCATCTCATTTCTATGTTTCATCATAAGATATAATATTCATTGCGAAGTGTCATGTATACATCGTATTCCTCTCAAGAGAATGTAAATGCTACCCTTCCTTTCTAGGAAATTACGTTTCCAGATGTCTACGAATCGAAACAATAGAGTTCTAATGTTTTCTAAAACGCGATATCGCATCTCATTTCTATGTTCCATGATAAGATGTAATATTCATTGTGCAGTGTTATGTATATCTCGTCTACACTTCAAATGAATGTAAATGCGATACCTACATGCTAGGAAATAGCGATTGCAGATGTCTAAGTATCGTAGCAACGGAGTTCTAATGCTTCTCAAAACGCGATATTGCAACTCATTCCTATGTTGCATCATAAGATATAATACTCGGTGCGAAGTGTCATGTATACCTCGTATTATCTTCAAAAGAATGTAAATGCGGCATTTCCATGCTAGGTAATAGCGTTTGCAGATGTTTCCGTACCGTAGCAGTAGAGTTCTAATGCTCCTTAAAACGCGATATCGCATCTCACTGCTGTGTTTCATGATAAGATATAATATTCATTGTAGAGTGTTATGTATACCTCGTATTCACTACAAAAGAATGTAAATGCGACACATCCATGCTAGGAAATAGCGTTTACAGATGTCAACGTATCGTAGCAATAGAGTTCTAATGCTTCTTAAAACGAGATGTCGCATTTCATTTCTATGTTTCGTAATAAGATATAATATTCATTTTGGAGTGTTATGTATACCTCGTATTCACTTCAAAAGGATGTAAGTGTGACACTTCCTTGCTAGGAAATATTGTTTGCAGATGTCAACGTATCGTAGCAATAGAGTTCTAATGCTTCTTAAAACGAGATGTCGCATTTCATCTCTACGTTTCGTAATAAGATATAATATTCATTGTGGAGTGTTATGTATACCTCGTATTCACTTCAAAAGAATGTAAATGCGACAATTCCATTCTAGGAAATAGGGTTTGCAGATGTCTACGTATCGTAGCAATAGAGTTCTAATGCTTCTTAAAACGCGAAATCGCATCTCACTTCTATGTTTCATGATAAGATACAATATTCATTGCGAAGTGTCATGTATACCTCGTATTCACTTCAAAAGAATGTAAATGCGACACTTCCTTGCTAGGAAATATTGTTTGCAGATGTCTACGTATCACAGCAATAGAGTACTAATGCTTCTTAAAACGAGATGCCGTATTTCATTTCTATGCTTCGTAATAAGATATAATATTCATTGCGTAATGTTATGTATACCTCGTATTCACTTCAATGGAATGTAAGTGCGACATTTCCTTGCTAGGAAATAGAGGTTGCAGATGTCTACGTATATTAGCAATAGAGTTCTAATGCTTCTCAAAACGCGATATAGCACCTCATTCCTATGTTTCATGATAAGATATAATATTCATTGCGAAGTGTCATGTATATCTCGTATTCACTTCAAAAGTATGTAAATGCGACACTTCCATGCTAGGAAATAGCGTTAGCAGATGTCTACGTATCGTAGCAATAGAGTTCTAATGCTTCCTAAAACGCGATATCGCATCTCACTTCGATGTTTCGAGATAAGATATAATATTCATTGCGAAGTGTCATGTATACCTCGTATTCACGTCAAAAGAATGTAAATGCGACACTTCCTTGCTAGGAAATAGCGTTTCCAGATGACCACGTATCGTAAGAATAGAGTTCCAATACTTCTTAAAACGAGATGTCGCATCTCATTTATATATTTCATGATAAGATATAATATCCATTGCGAAGTGTCATGCATACCTCGTATTCACATCAATGGAACGTAAATGCGACACTTCCATGCTAGGAAATAGCGTTTGCAGATGTCTACGTATCGTAGCAATAGAGTTCTAATGCTTCTTAGAACGCGATATCGCATCTCACTTCTATGTTTCATGATAAGATATAATATTCATTGCGAAGTGTCATGTATACCTCGTATTCACTTCAAAAGAATGTAAATAAAACACTTCCATGCTAGGAAATAGCGTTTGCAGATGTCTACGTATCGTAGCAATAGAGTTCTAATGCTTCTTAAAACGAGATGCCGCATTTCATTTCTATGTTTCGTGATAAGATATAATATTCATTGTGGAGTGTTATGTATACCTCGTATTCACTTCAAAAGAATGTAAATGCGACACTTCCTTGCTAGGAAATAACATTTCCAGATGACTACGCATCGTAGCAATAGAGTTATAGCGCTTCTTAAATCGCGATATCGCATCTCATTTCTATGTTTCATGATAAGGTATAACATTCATTGCGGAGTGTCATGTATACCTCGTATTCACTTCAAAAGAATGTAAATGCGACAATTGCATGCTAGGAAGTAGCGCTTGCAGATGTCCACATATCGTAGCAATAGAGTTCTAATGCTTCCTAAAACGCGATATAGCATCTCTCTTCTATGTTTCATGGTAAGATATAATATCCATTGCGAAGTGCCATGTATACCTCGTATTCACTTCAATGGAATGTAAATGCGACACTTCCTTGCTAGGAAATATTGTTTGCAGATGTCTACGTATCACAGCAATAGAGTACTAATGCTTCTTAAAGCGAGATGTCGTATTTCATTTCTATGTTTCGTAATAAGATATAATATTCATTGTGTAATGTTATGTATACCTCGTATTCACTTCAATGGAATGTAAGTGCGACATTTCCATGGTAGGAAATATTTTTTGCAGATGTCTAGGTATATTAGCAATAGAGTTCTAATGCTTCTCAAAACGCAATATAGCAGCTCATTCCTATGTTTCATGATAATATATAATATTCATTGCGAAGTGTCATGTATACCTCGTATTCACTTCAAACGAATGTAAATGCGACACTTCCTTGCTAGGAAATAGCGTTTCCAGATGACCACGTATCGAATGAATAGAGTTCTAATACTTCTTAAAAGGAGATATAGCATCACATTTCTATGTTTCATGATAAGATATAATATCCATTGCGAAGTGTCATGTATATCTCGTACTCACTTCAAAAGAATGTAAATGCGACACTTCCATGCTAGGAAATAGCGTTTGCAGATGTCTACGTATCGCAGCAATAGAGTTCTAATGCTTCCTAAAACGCGATATAGCATCTCTCTTCTATGTTTCATGGTAAGATATAATATCCATTGCGAAGTGCCATGTATACCTCGTATTCACTTCAATGGAATGTAAATGTGACATTTCCTTGCTAGGAAATAGAGTTTCTAGAAGTCTACGTATATTAGCAATAGAGTTCTGATGCTTCTCAAAACGCTATATAGCACCCCATTCCTATGTTTCATGATAAGACATAATATTCATTGCGAAGTGTCATGTATAACACGTATTCACTTCAAAAGAATGTAAATGCAACACTTCCTTGCTAGGAAATATTGTTTGCAGATGTCTACGTATCGAAGCAATGGTATTCTAATGCTTCTCAAAACGCGATATCGCAACTCATTCCTATGTTTCATGATAAGATGTAATATTCATTCCGATGTGTCATGTATACCTCGTATTCACATCAAAAGAATGTAAATGCGACTCTTCCATGCTCGGAAATAGCGTTTGCAGATGCCTACGTATCGTAGCAATAGTGTTCTAATGCTTCTTAAAACGAGATGACGCATTTCATTTCTATGTTTCGTGACAAGATATAATATTCTTTGTGGAGTGTTATGTATCCTCGTCTACACTTCAAAAGAATGTAAATGCAACACTTCCTTGCTAGGGAATAGCGTTTCAAGATGTCTACGTATCGAAGCAATAGAGTTCTAATGGGGAGGGGTAGAGGTCCGTCTCACACCCGGGATCCATCCTGTTTGTCTCCATGGACTATGGCAGCGGTCTTATTTTTGCAGAGCTCTGGATCCTATCCTTCGGGCTTCAGGGTCTCTTCTTGTTCACTTCCCGACTCCTCCACCGTCGAGCCCGTCACGCTACCTCGGAGCACAGCCCTACCGCGAACCTGCGGTCTTATTATCCGCCGAAGGGGCGTCTTATGTGTCGCTTCTTCCATCAGCTCGCCAGTCTAATCCGTAGAACGGAGAGAGAGAAACGAACGGTTGGGGGGGGGGGGAAGGTTCTACCATCGTGTATTTCACGCTCCTCGCAAATACAGCAATCGCGATGGTCCGTGTCGCTCTTCTCGCATGGGTGGTGATCTGTGAGCTAGTCTAACCGAAGCAGGGGGGGGGGGTGAGCGAGCCTTGTGACTTCACCACGTCACAGTACATACAAATTAGCGATTAAGTAGCTATGTGTTCAAATTCAATTCCGAATAATGCACTAAAAAGCATCCCAGATAACAAACGGCAAGATGGTAGCGACACCATGCCGGCACTATATTGCCACTTCCGAGGAGTGTCAACTGATTCGTAGTCATCTGTGACCGGATTCGTTGACTAAAATGCCAGAACGTGTTACCAGCACGTTCTATACAAGCGAATCGCGCAGAACCAGCACCATGGTGACACGCGTATCATCGCTCCATTCATGAATCTCCTCAGCAATGACGCAGGATCACATTTGGCATTGGAGAACCTGTGCTTTCATACAAATTAGAACCGTTAGATGTCAGTAGATGTTCAGCATATGAGTATTGATAGATATTTTGATGGTCGTTTTCATATATTTATAGTTATTGAGCGAGTCGTATATATTTCTTTCAATCCATCATAGACTAAAAATATTATTTATAAAAAAATATTACTTATAAAATGAAAATTCATGGTGTTGCGTCCCTAACTTCGCCTTGTGTAATTTTTGAAATAACATGCTGTCATCGTATTTAATGTAACCCTCAATTGCATGAATTTGTAACAATAAGTTGAAGAAAATATATATAAAATAAGTGTATATATTTTTATGACAAAGTAATTATCGACTTTATGGAAAAAATCGCCCTATCGAGCTAGTTTATAGAAAATAATAAAATCGAGTTCTTATATCTTTGTTTTGTGCCGGTGTATCTATTTTGGAATCAAAATAAATAAATTGCACAGTTTAGTCATTTTTCATATTTGCTTATAATTTTTATGGAAACAGCTTCCCCATTAGTAAATGTCAGCCTACGCCACAACCACGCGTGTAGCTATGGTGAGCTGATAGTGTCATTGTCACGGCCGTGTAGCCCGTGTGCTATATCTCGGTGCTTTAATAGTGCCGTGATACGAATGCCGCCCCAGTACTAACAGTATGCCATTTCGAAAGCTGAGTAGGAGCACTTTGTTAGCACAGTTCTGTCACGGAATTCGTTCCATCCGTTGTCATTGGCGTGCCAATCGCTGGCTGTTTGGGATATTGTAGTGCATGAGGCAGACTTGTTCCTTATCATCGTCAAGGAGATGGATTTTCACTCCCCCCTTTTTGAATTTTTTAAATTATTGTTTGGAATTTTTGCCGTTTCTGTATCTCTATGACCGCATTGTGGATTCAACTTATGTACGATCTTTTTGGTCTTCATCTTCTGTTACATGTAATACTATATATGCGATGCACGTTTGTTATGTAATGCTCCGATTTGTAAGCCTCAGATACTTTTATTCTTAGGTAAAGCAACTTATTCGATTAATATATATTTATTAGACATAGATATAAACAATTAGAAAAATGTTATTAAATCGCTATTAAATATGTTGTTGCAATTATATATTTAAGGTCTGAAGATGTAGATGCAATTAATGTCCGATATTTTACGTGATCCAATCGACGTATCAAGTGAGGCTATGAAATATAAAAATCTTTTATTATTCTTCGACCCCTTTACATGTTACACGAATGATAAGTTCTACAAGACAAGAAGCCTGAATTAGTGAGATATCTAGGAACATAAGCAATTTGTAAGTAACACATCTTTTCTCTTTGAAATATTTGCCTTTGCATAGAATAGAACGTATAGATATAATTGCCTGTTTTGTACCCATTTCGGTCCAATTCTATTATAGCCTTTGAGCAGAAGTAATATTGATTATACCTGATTTTTGCAATAGTTCTTTAATTAACAGATTTTATTAACCTAGAATCATCATTTGACGGATGTATCAATCTACTTTGTAGCTCCATCAGTTTCTTTTTCTGCTCGCTACTTTCCATTTTCAGTTCCGTATACTTATCCTTTATCACCATCATATATGTTGCGTAAAATTACAATAACTTTTTGTCCTCAAATTTTGCGGATATTTCAATTAAATTTCCTTTGATTAAATAAACGGAAATTAAAAAACAGTGGCACGTACCATTTCTTGGAAACGTTGCATCGTAATTTGCATCTGACTGTTTTGAAAGGCACGCACTTTACTTAACGTTTGCAATGATTCGGTTAGCGAAGTAAAGTAATATTCTACTTTCGAAATTGTTGGCTCTTGTAATTCTAAGGCAAATATATTCATCTGTCGACATCGTGAACATTGTTTTTTGGCAAAATTCCAGAAAAACAAATATACTATAAGTAAAATAATAAACATCATAATATTAAATTTAACTCTGTTCATCGTTGCCTTGTTGGACACATCCATAGCAATATACAGGGTGGGGCAGTAATAATTAGCACCTCAGATATCCACGAAACTATAAGTTTCATAGAAGTTTTTGCTAATATAAAATTGCACAGTACAAAGGGGCCATCGGTTGATGAAAATAGTTTTTTTGTAAGTGGAGTTATGTTAGACATATGAAGGTTACATTCATTTTTTAAAATGAATTGGTATATCCATTCTTCCGTAATACGATAGAGCATTTTAATGCAAGTTTAACGATCTGTAACATGAAGGCATTGAAGGTTACAAAAAGTAAAGAAAGGCGATAATACTCACGGTTTTGATAGTAAATGAAACATACGTATTGTAAACAGTGGTGGAAGGCGTAATACTTACCCTTTACTTCACTGTGAATAAACACTTTTCGAAGGGCATTTCAATAGTTTGCAGCATAAGTTAAACATGATAAGATTAGTATTGAAAAATCGGTTCGAATACGTTTGGTTAGGCTGTTCTTTGTGTCGTTCATTTTATAAGTACAGAGCTGCGGATTCCTGAGGACAGCTCACAAAATTGTTGAACTATGGAAGATTATCATTGTGAATTTGAATCAAAAGGTAATTAAATTCCATTAGATTGTAAACAGATCTCAATGTTTCATTTTAGATAGTAAGATTAAATACTCTTTACAAAACTACAAGAATGGATACATACCTTTCTGTTATTATTACTTCATAAAGAATTATAATTGCAATTATATAGTTCATTACGATAAAGAATATTTCTCAGAAAATTCTAAATATGAAATAAAAGAATCAAGTAAAACATTTTTAATAATTACGAATATGAAAAATACTTGAACATTCCACTAGAAAGATGTCTAAACAGGAGCTAGAAAAGTCAAACATTCAATTTCAATTCCAGAATTCATCTATAAGAGGTAAAATGTTTCGAAAGCTTTAATTACAGTCTTTAATGCAAGCAGTTGGGCAGTATTTCAATTTTTAACAAAATTGATGAAAGTCAACCATTTTGAAGTGGTCAGATTCTTTGTCGCTTGAGCAATAAGTGAATAACAAATAACTGCACAAATTCCAGGCTTAAAAACTTATGGATTAAATCCTATGCAGACTCGTTTATGAGCGAGTTACTAAATAATAATCCACACTAAGTAATCATTTTAAAACTTAAACGATTACATCTCGCGAACTTTCAAAGATATCAGAAGCGTGAAAAGAATGTGGTGTATCAAAAACTCTTCTAAAAGAACGGACGAAGCCAATAGAAATCTTTGTTGAAGTAAGCAAGTTCTAAAGTTCTAAGCAACGCGATGGCCCTTATCTGCCTATGTCTCATAGCAAGTAAGTTCTGAATTTCTATGAAATCCGATGGAATTTCTCACTACTAACGTTTCAAAGTAAGTTCTCAAATTCTCAGTTCTACGTTTAAAACTATGTGTGTTCTATATATCTATGTAAAGTGATGATTCCTATTAGTTGTGACGGAAACCTATATATAGTAAGTCAGGGAAGCTCGAAGGGGTTAATTATCTAAATGCTTTAAGGTGTAAAACGTATTTTAATCTAAAGCGATCTATCGTTCCAAGGTATCCGCTCACGTACAAATTTTCTTGGGCGCCAGCTGCTCAGAAAGTAGCAAAGGGGATAGACTACACGACCCCGGGAACCCTGGGGCGGAACAACCCTTGAAACTTCGAAATGCTCCTCCTCTCGACTACGCCTAGCCAAGTACACACACTCAGGTCGCGAGATACTGAAGTCACGGCATGTTTATTTATGGTCTCGACGTGGGTTTAACTAACAAGGGCTACGGGAAACTACGCAACACGCCGCAAATTACTGGGTAGTATCTTTGGAAATGTAGTCGAGGTATACATAATACTTCGCAATGAATATTATAACTTATCTTGAAACCCAGAAATGAGATGCGATATCGCGATTTATGAAGCATTAGAACTCTATTGCTACTATACGTAGACATCTGCAAACGCTACATCCTAGCTAGGAAGTGTCGAATTTACATTCTCTTGAGGTGAATACGAGATATACATAACATTCCACAATGAATATTATATCTTATTATGAAACATAGAAATGAAATGCGACATCTCGTTTGAAGTAGCATTAGAACTCTATTGCTACGATACGTAGACATCTGCAAACGCTATCTCCTAGCATGGAAGTGTCGCATTTACATTCTTTTGAAGTGAATACGAGGTATACATGACACATCGCAATGAATGTTATATCTTATTACGAAACATAGAAATGAAATACGACTTCTCATTTTAAGAAGCATTAGAACTCTGTTGCTACGATACGTAGACATCTGCAAACGCTATTTCCTAACATGGAAGTGTCCTATTTACATTCTTTTGAAGTGAATACGAGGTATACATGACACTTCGCAATGAATATTATATCTTATCATGAAACATAGAAGTGATATGCGATATCGCGTTCTAAGAAGCATTAGAACTCTATTGCTACGATACGTAGACATCTGCAAACGCTATTTCCTAGCATGGAAGGGTCGCATTTACACTCTTTTGAAGTGAGTACGAGGTATACATAACACTCCATAATGAATATTATATCTTTTCATGAAACATAGCTGTGAGATGCGATATCGCGTTTTAAGAAGCATTAGAAATCTATTGCTACGATACGTAGACATCTGCAAATGCTATTTCCTAGCATGGAAGTGTCGCATTTACATTCTTTTGAAGTGAATACGAGATATACATGACACTTCGAAATGAAT
The DNA here is from genome assembly GCF_050948175.1 of Xylocopa sonorina. Lineage (NCBI taxonomy): Eukaryota > Metazoa > Arthropoda > Insecta > Hymenoptera > Apidae > Xylocopa > Xylocopa sonorina. The sequence goes on along the minus strand of NW_027490145.1, from coordinate 116,924 downwards.
ATTACATCTTATCATGAAACTTAGGAATGAGGTGCTATATCGCGTTTTGAGAAGCATTAGAACTCTATTGCTAATTTACGTAGACATCTGCAAACTCTATTTCCTAGCATGGACATGTGGTACTTACATTCCACTGAAGTGAATACGAGGTATACATAGCATTACACAGTGAGTAATATATCTTATTACGAAACATAGAGTTGATATACGACATCTCGTTTTAAGAAGCATTAGTACTCTATTGCTGTGATACGTAGACATCTGCAAACAATATTTCCTAGCAAGGAAGTGTCGCATTTACATTCCTGTGAAGTGAAATCGAGGTATACATTACACTTCGCACTGAATATTATATCTTATCATGGAACATAGAATTGAGATGCTTTATCGCATATTAAGAAGCATTAGAACTCTATTGCTACGATACGTAGACATCTGCAAACGCTATTTCCTAGAATGGAAGTGTCGCATTTACATTCATTTGAAGTGAATACGAGGAATACATGACACTCCACAATGAATATTATATCTTATCACGGAACATAGAAATGAAATTAGGCATCTCGTTTTAAGAAGCATTAGAACTCTATTGCTACGATACGTAGACATCTGCAAACGCTATTTCCTAGCATGGAAGTGTCATATTTACATTCTTTTGAAGTGAGTACGAGGTATACATAACACTCCATAATGAATATTATATCTTATCATGGAACATAGAAGTGAGATGCGATATCGCGTTCTAAGAAGCATTAGAACCCTATTGCTACGACACGTAGACATCTGCAAACACTATTTCCTAGCATGGAAGTGTCGCATTTACATTCTTTTGAAGTGAATACGAGGTATACATGACACTTCGCAATGAATATTATATCTTATTACGAAACATATAAGTGAAATACGACATCTCGTTTTAAGAAGCATTAGTACTCTATTGCTGTGATACGTAGACATCTGCAAACAATATTTCCTAGCAAGGAAGTGTCGCATTTACATTCTTTTGAAGTGAATACGAGGTATACATGACACTTAGCAATGAATATTATATCTTATCATGAAACATAAAAGTGAGATGCGATATCGCGTTCTAAGAAGCATTAGAACTCTATTGCTACGACACGTAGACATCTGCAAAGTCTATTCCCTAGCATGGAAGGGTCGCATTTACATTCTTTTGAAGTGGGTACGAGGTATACATATCACTCCATAATGAATATTATATCTTATCATGAAACATAGCAGTGAGATGCGATATCGCGTTTTAAGAAGCATTAGAACTCTATTGCTACGATACGTAGACATCTGCAAACTCCATTTCCTAGCAAGGAAATTTCGCACTTACATTCCACTGAAGTGAATACGAGGTATACATAACATTACACAATGAATATTATATCTTATTACGAAACATAGAAGTGAAATACGACATCTCGTTTTAAGAAGCATTAGTACTCTATTGCTGTGATACGTAGACATCTGCAAACACTATTTCCTAGCATGGAAGTGTCGCATTTACATCCTTTTGAAGTGATTACGAGGTATAGATGACACTTCGCAATGAATATTATATCTTATCATGGAACGTAGAAGTGAGATGCGACATCGCGTTCTAAGAAGCATTAGAACTCTATTTCTGCGATACGTAGACATCTGCAAACGCTATTTCCTAGCATGGAAGTGTCGCATTTACATTCTTTTGAAGTGAATACGAGATATACATGACACTTCGCAATGAATATTATAGCTTATCATGAAACATAGGAATGAGGTGCTATATCGCGTTCTAAGAAGCATTAGAACTCTATTGCTACGATACGTAGACATCTGCAAACGCTATTTCCTAGCATAGAAGTGTCTTATTTACATTCTTTTGAAGTGAATACGAGGTATACGTGACACTTCGCAATGAATATTATACCTTATCGTGAATCATAGAAGAGAGATGCGATATCGCGTTTTAGGAAGCATTAGAACTCTATTTCTGCGATACGTAGACATCTGCAAACGCTATTTCCTAGCATGGAAGTGTCATATTTACATTCTTTTGAAGTGAGTACGAGGTATACATAACACTCCATAATGAATATTATATCTTATCATGGAACATAGAAGTGAGATGCGATATCGCGTTCTAAGAAGCATTAGAACCCTATTGCTACGACACGTAGACATCTGCAAACACTATTTCCTAGCATGGAAGTGTCGCATTTACATTCTTTTGAAGTGAATACGAGGTATACATGACACTTCGCAATGAATATTATATCTTATTACGAAACATATAAGTGAAATACGACATCTCGTTTTAAGAAGCATTAGTACTCTATTGCTGTGATACGTAGACATCTGCAAACAATATTTCCTAGCAAGGAAGTGTCGCATTTACATTCTTTTGAAGTGAATACGAGGTATACATGACACTTAGCAATGAATATTATATCTTATCATGAAACATAAAAGTGAGATGCGATATCGCGTTCTAAGAAGCATTAGAACTCTATTGCTACGACACGTAGACATCTGCAAAGTCTATTCCCTAGCATGGAAGGGTCGCAATTACATTCTTTTGAAGTGGGTACGAGGTATACATATCACTCCATAATGAATATTATATCTTATCATGAAACATAGCAGTGAGATGCGATATCGCGTTTTAAGAAGCATTAGAACTCTATTGCTACGATACGTAGACATCTGCAAACTCTATTTCCTAGCAAGGAAATTTCGCACTTACATTCCACTGAAGTGAATACGAGGTATACATAACATTACACAATGAATATTATATCTTATTACGAAACATAGAAGTGAAATACGACATCTCGTTTTAAGAAGCATTAGTACTCTATTGCTGTGATACGTAGACATCTGCAAACACTATTTCCTAGCATGGAAGTGTTGCATTTACATCCTTTTGAAGTGATTACGAGGTATAGATGACACTTCGCAATGAATATTATATCTTATCATGGAACGTAGAAGTGAGATGCGACATCGCGTTCTAAGAAGCACTAGAACTCTATTTCTGCGATACGTAGACATCTGCAAACGCTATTTCCTAGCATGGAAGTGTCGCATTTACATTCTTTTGAAGTGAATACGAGATATACATGACACTTCGCAATGAATATTATAGCTTATCATGAAACATAGGAATGAGGTGCTATATCGCGTTCTAAGAAGCATTAGAACTCTATTGCTACGATACGTAGACATCTGCAAACGCTATTTCCTAGCATAGAAGTGTCTTATTTACATTCTTTTGAAGTGAATACGAGGTATACGTGACACTTCGCAATGAATATTATACCTTATCGTGAATCATAGAAGAGAGATGCGATATCGCGTTTTAGGAAGCATTAGAACTCTATTTCTGCGATACGTAGACATCTGCAAACGCTATTTCCTAGCATGGAAGTGTCGCATTTACATTCTTTTGAAGTGAGTACGAGGTATACATAACACTCCATAATGAATATTATATCTTATCATGGAACATAGAAATGAGATGCGATATCGCGTTCTAAGAAGCATTAGAACCCTATTGCTACGACACGTAGACATCTGCAAACACTATTTCCTAGCATGGAAGTGTCGCATTTACATTCTTTTGAAGTGAATACGAGGTATACATGACACTTCGCAATGAATATTATATCTTATTACGAAACATATAAGTGAAATACGACATCTCGTTTTAAGAAGCATTAGTACTCTATTGCTGTGATACGTAGACATCTGCAAACAATATTTCCTAGCAAGGAAGTGTCGCATTTACATTCTTTTGAAGTGAATACGAGGTATACATGACACTTCGCAATGAATATTATACCTTATCATGAAACATAGAAGAGAGATGCGATATCGCGTTTTAGGAAGCATTAGAACTCTATTTCTGCGATACGATTGACATCTGCAAACGCTATTTCCTAGCATGGAAGTGTCGCATTTACATTCTTTTGAAGTGAATACGAGATATACATGACATTTCGCAATGAATATTATAGCTTATCATGAAACATAGGAATGAGGTGCTATATCGCGTTTTGAGAAGCATTAGAACTATATTGCTATTATACGTAGACATCTGCAAACGCTATTTCCTAGCATGGAAGTGTCATATTTACATTCTCTTGAAGTGAATACGAGGTATACATGACACTTCGCAATGAATATTATATCTTATCATGAAACATAGAAGTGAGATGCCATATCGCGTTCTAAAAAGCATTAGAACTCTATTGCTACGATACGTAGACATCTGCAAACGCTATTTCCTAGTATGGAAGTGTCTTATTTACGTTCTTTTGAAGTGAGTACTAGGTATACATGACACTTCGCAATGAATATTATATCTTATCATGAAACATAGTAGTGATATGCGATATCGCGTTCTAAGAAGCATTAGAACTCTATTGCTACGATACGTAGACGTCTGCAAAACGCTTTTTCCTAGCATGGAAGTGTCGCATTTACATTCATTTGAAGTGAATACGAGGTATACATGACACTTCGCAATGAATATTATACCTTATCATGAAACATAGAAGAGAGATGCGATATCGCGTTTTAGGAAGCATTGGAACTCTATTGCTGCGATACGTAGACATCTGCAAACGCTATTTCCTAGCATGGAAGTGACGCATTTACATTCTTTTGAAGTGAATACGAGGTATACATGACACTTCGCAATGAATATTATAGCTTATCATGAAACATAAAAGTGAGATGCGATATCGCGTTCTAAGAAGCATTAGAACTCTATTGCTACGACACGTAGACATCTGCAAAGGCTATTCCCTAGCATGGAAGGGTCGCATTTACATTCTTTTGAAGTGGGTACGAGGTATACATATCACTCCATAATGAATATTATATCTTATCATGAAACATAGCAGTGAGATGCGATATCGCGTTTTAAGAAGCATTAGAACTCTATTGCTACGATACGTAGACATCTGCAAAACGCTATTTCCTAGCATGGAAGTGTCGCATTTACATTCGTTTGAAGTGAATATGAGGTATACATGACACTTCGCAATGAATATTATATCTTATCATGAAACATAGAAGTGAGATGCGATATCGCGTTCTAAGAAGCATTAGAACTCTATTGCTACGACACGTAGACATCTGCAAACGCTATTTCCTAGCATGGAAGTGTCTTATTTACGTTCTTTTGAAGTGAGTACGAGGTATACATGAAACTTCGCAATGAATATTATATCTTATCATGAATCATAGTAGTGATATGCGATATCGCGTACTAAGAAGCATTAGAACTCTATTGCTACGATACGTAGACATCTGCAAACGCTACTTCCTAGCATGGACGTGTCGCATTTACATTCTTTTGGTGTGAATACGAGATATACATGACACTTCGGAATGAATATTATATCTTATCATGAAACATAGGACTGAAGTGCTATATCGCGTTTTGAGAAGCATTAGAACTCTATTGCTACGATACGTAGACATCTGCAAACGCTATTTCCTAGCATGGAAGTGTCGCATTTACATTCTTTTGAAGTGAATACGAGGTATACATGACACTTCGCAATGAATATTATATCTTATCATGAAACATAAAAGTGTGATGCGATATCGCGTTCTAAGAAGCATTAGAACTCTATTGCTACGACACGTAGACATCTGCAAATGCTATTTCCAAGCATGGAAGTGTCGCATTTACATTCTTTTGAAGTGAATACGAGGTATACATGACACTTCGCAATGAATATTATACCTTGTCATGAAACATAGAAGAGAGATGCGATATCGCGTTTTAGGAAGCATTGGAACTCTATTGCTGCGATACGTAGACATCTGCAAACGCTATTTCCTAGCAAGGAAGTGTCGCATTTACATTCTTGTGAAGAGAAATCGAGGTATACATGACACTTCGCAATGAATATTATATCTTATCATGAAACATAGGACTGAGGTGCTATATCGCGTTTTGAGAAGCATTAGAACTCTATTGCTACGATACGTAGACATCTGCAAAGTCTATTCCCTAGCATGGAAGGGTCGCATTTACATTCTTTTGAAGTGGATACGAGGTATACATATCACTCCATAATGAATATTATATCTTATCATGAAACATAGCATTGAGATGCGATATCGCGTTTTAAGAAGCATTAGAACTCTATTGCTACGATACGTAGACATCTGCAAACTCTATTTCCTAGCAAGGAAATTTCGCACTTACATTCCACTGAAGTGAATACGAGGTATACATAACATTACACAATGAATATTATATCTTATTACGAAACATAGAAGTGAAATACGACATCTCGTTTTAAGAAGCATTAGTACTCTATTGCTGTGATACGTAGACATCTGCAAACACTATTTCCTAGCATGGAAGTGTCGCATTTACATCCTTTTGAAGTGATTGCGAGGTATAGATGACACTTCGCAATGAATATTATATCTTATCATGGAACATAGTAGTCAGATGCGATATGGCGCTCTAAGAAGCATTAGAACTCTATTGCTACGATACTTAGACATCAGCAAACGCTATTTCCTAGCATGGAAGGGTCGCATTTACATTCTTTTGGAGTGAGTACGAGGTATACATGACACTTCGCAATGAATATTATACCTTATCATGAAACATAGAAGAGAGATGCGATATCGAGTTTTAGTAAGCATTAGAACTCTATTGCTGCGATACGTAGATATCTGCAAACGCTATTTCCTAGCATTACACTTACATTCCACTTACATTCAACTGAAGTGAATACGAGGTATACATAACACTCCACAATGAATATTATATCTTATCACGAAACATAGAAATGAAATGCGGCATCTCGTTTTAAGACGCATTAGGACTCTATATCTACGATACGTAGACATCTGCAAACGCTATTTCCTAGCATGGAAGTGTCATATTTACATTCTTTTGAAGTGAATACGAGGTATACATGACACTTCGCAATGAATATTATATCTTATCATGAAACACAGAAGTGAGATGCCATATCGCGTTCTAAAAAGCATTAGTACTCTATTGCTACGATACGTAGACATCTGCAAACGCTATTTCCTAGCATGGAAGTGTCTTATTTACGTTCTTTTGAAGTGAGTACGAGGTATACATGACACTTCGCAATGAATATTATATCTTATCATGAAACATAATAGTGATATGCGATATCGCGTTCTAAGAAGCATTAGAACTCTATTGCTACGATACGTAGACATCTGCAAAACGCCTTTTCCTAGCATGGAAGTGTCGCATTTACATTCATTTGAAGTGAATACGAGGTATACATGACACTTCGCAATGAATATTATACCTTATCATGAAACATAGAAGAGAGATGCAATATCGCGTTTTAGGAAGCATTGGAACTCTATTGCTGCGATACGTAGACATCTGCAAACGCTATTTCCTAGCATGGAAGTGTCGCATTTACATTCTTTTGATGTTAATACGAGATATACATGACACTTCGCAATGAATATTATATCTTATCATGAAACATAGGACTGAGGTGCTATATCGCGTTTTGAGAAGCATTAGAACTCTATTGCTACGATACGTAGACATCTGCAAACGCTATTTCCTAGCATGGAAGTGACGCATTTACATTCTTTTGAAGTGAATACGAGGTATACATGACACTTCGCAATGAATATTATATCTTATCATGAAACATAAAAGTGAGATGCGATATCGCGTTCTAAGAAGCATTAGAACTCTATTGCTACGACACGTAGACATCTGCAAAGGCTATTCCCTAGCATGGAAGGGTCGCATTTACATTCTTTTGAAGTGGGTACGAGGTATACATATCACTCCATAATGAATATTATATCTTATCATGAAACATAGCAGTGAGATGCGATATCGCGTTTTAAGAAGCATTAGAACTCTATTGCTACGATACGTAGACATCTGCAAAACGCTATTTCCTAGCATGGAAGTGTCGCATTTACATTCATTTGAAGTGAATATGAGGTATACATGACACTTCGCAATGAATATTATATCTTATCATGAAACATAGAAGTGAGATGCGATATCGCGTTCTAAGAAGCATTAGAACTCTATTGCTACGACACGTAGACATCTGCAAACGCTATTTCCTAGCATGGAAGTGTCTTATCTACGTTCTTTTGAAGTGAGTACGAGGTATACATGAAACTTCGCAATGAACATTATATCTTATCATGAATCATAGTAGTGATATGCGATATCGCGTACTAAGAAGCATTAGAACTCTATTGCTACGATACGTAGACATCTGCAAACGCTACTTCCTAGCATGGAAGTGTCGCATTTACATTCTTTTGGTGTGAATACGAGATATACATGACACTTCGCAATGAATTTTATACCTTATCATGAAACATAGAAGAGAGATGCGATATCGCGTTTTAAGAAGCATTAGAACTCTATTGCTACGATACGTAGACATTTGCAATGGCTATTCCCTAGCATGGAAGGGTCGCATTTACATTCTTTTGAAGTGAGTCCGAGGTATACATATCACTCCATAATGAATATTATATCTTATCATGAAACATAGCAGTGATATGCGATATCGCGTTTAAAGAAGCATAGAACTCTATTGCTACGCGTCGCAGACATCTGCAAAACGCTATTTCCTAGCATGGAAGTGTCGCATTTACATTCTTTTGATGTTAATACGAGATATACATGACACTTCGCAATGAATATTATATCTTATCATGAAACATAGGACTGAGGTGCTATATCGCGTTTTGAGAAGCATTAGAACTCTATTGCTACGATACGTAGACATCTGCAAACGCTATTTCCTAGCATGGAAGTGACGCATTTACATTCTTTTGAAGTGAATACGAGGTATACATGACACTTCGCAATGAATATTATAGCTTATCATGAAACATAAAAGTGAGATGCGATATCGCGTTCTAAGAAGCATTAGAACTCTATTGCTACGACACGTAGACATCTGCAAAGGCTATTCCCTAGCATGGAAGGGTCGCATTTACATTCTTTTGAAGTGGGTACGAGGTATACATATCACTCCATAATGAATATTATATCTTATCATGAAACATAGCAGTGAGATGCGATATCGCGTTTTAAGAAGCATTAGAACTCTATTGCTACGATACGTAGACATCTGCAAAACGCTATTTCCTAGCATGGAAGTGTCGCATTTACATTCATTTGAAGTGAATATGAGGTATACATGACACTTCGCAATGAATATTATATCTTATCATGAAACATAGAAGTGAGATGCGATATCGCGTTCTAAGAAGCATTAGAACTCTATTGCTACGACACGTAGACATCTGCAAACGCTATTTCCTAGCATGGAAGTGTCTTATTTACGTTCTTTTGAAGTGAGTACGAGGTATACATGAAACTTCGCAATGAATATTATATCTTATCATGAATCATAGTAGTGATATGCGATATCGCGTACTAAGAAGCATTAGAACTCTATTGCTACGATACGTAGACATCTGCAAACGCTACTTCCTAGCATGGACGTGTCGCATTTACATTCTTTTGGTGTGAATACGAGATATACATGACACTTCGGAATGAATATTATATCTTATCATGAAACATAGCACTGAGGTGCTATATCGCGTTTTGAGAAGCATTAGAACTCTATTGCTACGATACGTAGACATCTGCAAACGCTATTTCCTAGCATGGAAGGGTCGCATTTACATTCTTTTGAAGTGGGTACTAGGTATACATATCACTCCATAATGAATATTATATCTTATCATGAAACATAGCAGTGAGATGCGATATCGCGTTTTAAGAAGCATTAGAACTCTATTGCTACGATACGTAGACATCTGCAAACGCTACTTCCTAGCATGGAAGTGTCGCATTTACATTCTTTTGGTGTGAATACGAGATATACATGACACTTCGGAATGAATATTATATCTTATCATGAAACATAGCACTGAGGTGCTATATCGCGTTTTGAGAAGCATTAGAACTCTATTGCTAATATACGTAGACATCTGCAAACTCTATTTCCTAGCAAGGAAATTTCGCACTTACATTTCACTGAAGTGAATACGAGGTATACATATCATTACACAATGAATATTATATCTTATTACGAAACATAGAAATGAAATACGACATCTCGTTTTAAGAAGCATTTGTGCTCTATTGCTGTGATACGTAGACATCTGCAAACAATATTTCCTAGCAAGGAAGTGTCGCATTTACATTCTTGTGAAGTGAAACCGAGGTATACATGACACTTCGCAATGAATATTGTATCTTCTCATGAAACATAGCAGTGATATGCGATATCGCGTTCTAAGAAGCATTAGAACTCTATTGCTACGATACGTAGACATCTGCAACCGCTACTTCCTAGCATGGAAGTGTCGCATTTACATTCATTTGAAGTGAATACGAGGTATACATGACACTTCGCAATGAATATTGTACCTTATCATGAAACATAGAAGGGAGATGCGATATCGCGTCTTAGGAAGCATTGAAACTATACTGCTGCGATACGTAGACATCTGCAAACGCTATTTCCTAGCATGGAAGTGTCGCATTTGCATTCTTTTGATGTGAATACGAGATATACATGACACTTCGCAATGAATATTATATCTTCTCATGAAACATAGCAGTGATATGCGATATCGCGTTCTAAGAAGCATTAGAACTCTATTGCTACGATACGTAGACATCTGCAAAACGCTATTTCCTAGCATGGAAGTGTCGCATTTACATTCATTTGAAGTGAATACGAGGTATACATGACACTTCGCAATGAATATTGTACCTTATCATGAAACATAGAAGGGAGATGCGATATCGCGTTTTAGGAAGCATTGGAACTCTATTGCTGCGATACGTAGACATCTGCAAACGCTGTTTCCTAGCATGGAAGTGTCGCATTTACATTCTTTTGATGTGAATACGAGATATACATAACACTTCGCAATGAATATTATATCTTATCATGAAACATAGAAGGGAGATGCGATATCGCGTTTTAGGAAGCATTGGAACTCTATTGCTGCGATACGTAGACATCTGCAAACGCTATTTTCTAGCAAGGAAGTGTCGCATTTACATTCTTGTGAAGAGAAATCGAGGTATACATGACACTTCGCAATGAATATTATATCTTATCATGAAACATAGAAGTGAGATGCGATATCGCGTCTTAAGAAGCATTAGAACCCTATTGCTACGATACGTAGACATCTGCAACCGCTACTTCCTAGCATGGAAGTGTCGCATTTACATTCATTTGAAGTGAATACGAGGTATACATGACACTCCACAATGAATATTATATCTTATCACGGAACATAGAAATGAAATGAGGCATCTCGTTTTAAGAAGCATTAGAACTCTATTGCTACGATACGTAGACATCTGCAAACGCTATTTCCTAGCATGGAAGTGTCGTATTTACATTCTTTTGAAGTGAATACGAGGTATACATGACACTTCGCAATGAATATTATATCTTATCATGAAACATAGAAGTGAGATGCGATATCGCGTTCTAAGAAGCATTAGAACTCTATTGCTACGATACGTAGACATCTGCAAACGCTATTTCCTAGCATGGAAGTGTCGCATTTACATTCTTTTGATGTGAATACGAGGTATACATGACACTTCGCAATGAATATTATACCTTATCATGAAACATAGAAGAGAGATGCGATATCGCGTTTTAAGAAGCATTAGAACTCTATTGCTACGATACGTAGACATTTGCAATGGCTATTCCCTAGCATGGAAGGGTCGCATTTACATTCTTTTGAAGTGAGTCCGAGGTATACATATCACTCCATAATGAATATTATATCTTATCATGAAACATAGCAGTGATATGCGATATCGCGTTTAAAGAAGCATAGAACTCTATTGCTACGCGTCGCAGACATCTGCAAAACGCTATTTCCTAGCATGGAAGTGTCGCATTTACATTCATTTGAAGTGAATACGAGGTATACATGACACTTCGGAATGAATATTATATCTTATCATGAAACATAGAAGTGAGATGCGATATCGCGTTCTAGGAAGCATTAGAACTCTATTGCTAATATACGTAGACATCTGCAAACGCTATTTCCTAGCATGGAAGTGTCATATTTACATTCTTTTGAAGTGAATACGAGGTATACATGACACTTCGCAATGAATATTATATCTTATCATGAGACATAGAAGTGAGATGCGATACCGCGTTTTAAGGAGCATTAGAACTCTATTGCTACGATACGTAGACATCTGCAAACGCTATTTCCTAGCGTGGAAGTGTCTTATTTACGTTCTTTTGAAGTGAATACGAGGTATACATGACACTTCGCAATGAATATTATATCTTATCACGAAACATAGAAGTGAAATGCGACATCTCGTTTTAAGAAGCATTAGGACTCTTTTGCTACTATACGTAGACATCTGCAAACGGTATCCCCTAGGATGGAAACGTCGCATTTACATTCTTTTGGAGTGAATACGAGGTATACCTGACACTTCGCAATGAATATTATATCTTTTCACGGAACATATAAATGAGATGCGATATTGCGATTTAAGTAGCATTAGAAATTTATTGTTACGATATGTAGACATCTGCAAACGCTATTTCCTAGCATGGAAGTGCCGCATTTACATTCTTTTGAAGTGAATTCGTGGTATACATGACACTTCGGAATGAATATTATAACTTATCAGGAAACATAGAAATGAGATGCGATATCGCGATCTAAGAAGCATTAGAACGCTATTGCTACGATACGTAGGCATCTGCAAACGCTATTTCCTAGCAAGGAATAGTCGCTTTTACATACTTTTCAAGCGACTACGAGGTATACATGACACTTCGCAATGAAAATTATATCTTTTCACGAAACATATAAATGAGATGCGATATCGCGATTTAAGTAGCATTAGAATTTTATTGCTACGATATGTAGGCATCTGCAAACGCTATTTCCTAGCAAGGAAGATTCGCATTAACATTGTTTTGAAGTGAATACGAGGTATACATGACACTTCGCAATGAATATTATATCTTATCATGAAACATAGAAGTGAGATGCGATATCGCGTTTTAAGAAGCATGAGAACTCTATTGCCTCGACGCGTAGACATCTGAATACGCCATTTCCTAGCAAGGAGGTGTCGCATTTACATTCGCTTGGAGGGAATACGAGGTATACATGACACTTCGCAATGAATATTATATTTTATCATGAAACATATTAGTGAGACGCGATATAGCGTTTTAAGAAGCATTAGAACTCTATTGCCTCGACGCGTAGACATCTGCAGACGCTATTTCCTAGCATGGAAGTGTCGCATTTACATTCTTTTGAAGTGAATACGAGGTATACATGACACTTCGCGATGAATATTATATCTTATCATGAAACATAGAAGTGAGATGCGATATCGCGTTTTAAGAAGCATTAGAACTCTATTGCCTCGACGCGTAGACATCTGCAGACGCTATTTCCTAGCATGGAAGTGTCGCATTTACATTCTTTTGAAGCGAATATGAGGTATCCATGACACTTCGCGATGAATATTATATCTTATCACGAAACATATAAGTGAGATGCGATATCGCGATTTAAGTAGCATTCGAACTCTATTGCTACGATACGTAGGCATCTGAATATGCCATTTCCTAGCAAGGAAGTGTCGCATTTACATTCGTTTGGAGGGAATACGAGGTATACATGACACTTCGCCATGAATATTATATCCTATCATGAAACATAGAAGTGAGATGCGATATCGCGTTTTAAGAAGCATTAGAACTCTATTGCCTCGACGCGTAGACATCTGCAGACGCTATTTCCTAGCATGGAAGTGTCGCATTTACATTTTTTTGAAGTGAATACGAGGTGTACATGACACTTCGCAATGAATATTATATCTTATCAGGAAACATAGAAATGAGATGCGATATAGCGTTTTGAGAAGCATTAGAACTCTATTGCTACGATAAGTAGACATCTGCAAACGCTATTTCCTAGCAAGCAATAGTCGCATTTACATTCTTTTGAAGTGAATACGAGGTATACATGACACTTCGCAATGAATATTATATCCTATCATGAAACATAGAAGTGAGATGCGATATCGCGTTTTAAGAAGCATTAGAACTCTATTGCCTCGACGCGTAGACAGCTGCAGACGCTATTTCCCAGCATAGAAGTGTCGCATTTACATTCTTTTGAAGTGAATACGAGGTGTACATGACACTTCGCAATGAATATTATATCTTATCAGGAAACATAGAAATGAGATGCTATAACGCGTTTTGAGAAGCATTAGAAATCTATTGCTACGATACGTAGACATCTGCAGTCGCTATTTCCTAGCAACCAATAGCCGCATTTACATTCTTTTGAAGTGAATTCGAGGTTTACATGACACTTCGGATTGAATATTATAACTTATCACGAAACATAGAAATGTGATGCGATATCGCGATCTAAGAAGCATTAGAACACTATTGCTACGATACGTAGGCATCTGCAAACGCTATGCCCTAGCAAGGAATAGTCGCATTTACATTCTTTTGATGTGAATACGAGGTATACATGACACTTCGCAATGAATATTATATCTTATAATGAAACATAGAATTGAGTTTCGATATCGCGTTTTAAGAAGCATTAGAATTCTATTGCCTCGACGCGTAGACATCTGCAGACGCTATTTCCTAGCATGGAAGTGTCGCATTTACATTCTTTTGAAGTGAATACGAGGTGTACATGACACTTCGCAATGTATATTATATCTTATCTGGAAACATAGAAATGAGATGCTATAACGCGTTTTGAGAAGCATTAGAAGTCTATTGCTACGATACGTAGACATCTGCAATCGCTATTTCCTAGCAACCAATAGTCGCATTTACATTCTTTTGAAGTAAATTCGAGGTTTACATGACACTTCGGAATGAATATTATAACTTATCACGAAACATAGAAATGAGATGCGATATCGCGATCTAAGAAGCATTAGAACTCTATTGCAACGATACGTAGGCATCTGCAAACGCATTGCCCTAGCAAGGAATAGTTGCATTTACATTCTTTGATGTAAATACGAGTTATACATGACACTTCGCAATGAATATTATATCTTATAATGAAACATAGAATTGACATGCGATATCGCGTTTTAAGAAGCATTAGAACTCTACTGCCTCGACGCGTAGACATCTGCAGACGCTATTTCCTAGCATGGAAGTGTCGCATTTACATTTTTCTGAAGTGAATACGAGGTATACATGACACTTCGCGATGAATATTATATCCTATCACGAAACATATAAATGAGATGCGATATCGCGATTTAAGTAGCATTAGAACACTATTGCTACGATACGTAGACATCTGCAAACGCTACTTTCTAGCATGGAAGTGTCGCATTTACATTCATTTGAAGTGAATACGAGGTATACATGACACTCCACAATGAATATTATATCTTATCACGGAACATAGAAATGAAATGAGGCATCTCGTTTTAAGAAGCATTAGAACTCTATTGCTACGATACGTAGACATCTGCAAACGCTATTTCCTAGCATGGAAGTGTTTCATTTACATTCTTTTGATGTGAATACGAAATATGCATGACACTTCGCAATGAATATTATATCTTATCATGAAACATAGAAGTGAGCTGCGATATCGCGTTCTAAGAAGCATTAGAACTCTATTGCTACGATACGTAGACATCTAAAAACGCTATTTATTAGCATGGAAGTGTATTATTTACGTTCTTTTGAAGTGAATACGAGGTATACATGACACATCGCAATGAATATTATACCTTATCATGAAACATAGAAGGGAGATGCGATATCGCGTTTTAGGAAGCATTGGAACTCTATTGCTGCGATACGTAGACATCTGCAAACGCTATTTCCTAGCAGGGAAGTGTCGTATTTACATTCTTGTGAAGAAAAATCGAGGTATACATGACACTTCGCAATGAATATTATACCTTATCATGAAACATAGAAGGGAGATGCGATATCGCGTTTTAGGAAGCATTGGAACTCTATTGCTGCGATACGTAGACATCTGCAAACGCTAATTCCTAGCAAGGAAGTGTCGCATTTACATTCATGTGAAGAGAAATCGAGGTATACATGACACTTCGCAATGAATATTATATCTTATCGTGAAACATAGAAGTGAGATGCGATATCGCGTTTTAAGAAGCATTGCAACTCTATTGCTGCGATACGTAGACATCTGCAAACGCTTTTTCCTAGCATGGAAGTGTCGCATTTACATTCTTTTGATGTGAATACGAGATATACATGACACTTCGCAATGAATATTATATCTTATCTTGAAACATAGGAAAGAGGTGCTATATCGCGTTTTGAGAAGCATTGGAACTCTATTGCTAATATACGTAGACATCTGCAAACTCTATTTCCTAGCAAGGAAATTTCGCACTTACATTTCACTGAAGTGAATACGAGGTATACATAACATTACACAATGGATATTATATCTTATTACGAAACATAGAAATGAAATACGACATCTCGTTTTAAGAAGCATTAGTGCTCTATTGCTGTGATACGTAGAGATCTGCAAACAACATTTCCTAGCAAGGATGTGTCGCATTTTCATTCTTGTGAAGTGAAACCAAGGTATACATGACACTTCGCAATGAATATTATATCTTATCATGAAACATAGAAGTGAGATGCGATATCGCGTTTTAAGAAGCGTTGGAACTCTATTGCTGCCATACGTAGACATCTGCAAACGCTATTTCCAAGCATGGAAGTGTCGCATTTACATTCTTTTGATGTGAATACGAGATATACATGACACTTCGCAATGAATATTATATCTTATCATGAAACATAGGACTGAGGTGCTATATCGCGTTTTGAGAAGCATTAGAACTCTATTGCTAATACACGTAGACATCTGCAAACTCTATTTCCTAGCATGGAAATTTCGCAGTTACATTACACTGAAGTGAATACGAGGTATACATAACATTACACAATGAATATTATATCTTATTACGAAACATAGAACTGAAATACGACATCTCGTTTTAAGAAGCATTAGTACTCTATTGCTGTGATACGTTGACATCTGCAAACAATATTTCTCAGCAAGGAAGTGTCGCATTTACATTCTTGAGAAGTGAAATCGAGGTATACATGACACTTCGCAATGAATATTATATCATGTCATGAAGCATAGAAGTGAGATGCGGTATCGCGTTTTAAGAAGCATTAGAACCCTATTGCTACGATACGTAGACATCTGCAAACGCTACTTCCTAGCATGGAAGTGTCGCATTTACATTCATTTGAAGTGAATACGAGGTATACATGACACTCCACAATGAATATTATATCTTATCACGGAACATAGAAATGAAATGAGGCATCTCGTTTTAAGAAGCATTAGAACTCTATTGCTACGATACGTAGACATCTGCAAACGCTATTTCCTAGCATGGAAGTGTCATATTTACATTCTTTTGAAGTGAATACGAGGTATACATGACACTTCGCAATGAATATTATATCTTATCATGAAACATAGAAGTGAGATGCGATATCGCGTTTTAAGGAGCATTAGAACCCTATTGCTACGATACGTAGACATCTGCAAACGCTATTTCCTAGCATGGAAGTGTCTTATTTACGTTCTTTTGAAGTGAATACGAGGTATACATGACACTTCGCAATGAATATTATATCTTATCACGAAACATAGAAATGAGATGCGATATCGCGATCTAAGAAGCATTAGAACTCTATTGCAACGATACGTAGGCATCTGCAAACGCTATGCCCTAGCAAGGAATAGTCGCATTTACATTCTTTTGATGTGAATACGAGGTATACATGACACTTCGCAATGAATAATATATCTTATCATGAAACATAGAAGTGAGATGCGATATCGCATTTTAAGAAGCATTCGAACTCTATTGCCTCGACGCGTACACATCTGCAGACGCTATTTCCTAGCATGGGAGTGTGGCATTTACATTCTTTTGAAGTGAATACGGGGTGTACATGACACTTCGCAATGAATATTGTATCTTATCACGAAACGTAGAAATGCGTTGCGATATCGCGATATAAGTAGCATTAGATCTCCATTGCTACGATACGTGGGCATCTGAATACGCTATTTCCTAGCATGGAAGTGTCGCACTTACATTCTTTTGATGTGAATACGAGGTATACATGACACTTCGCAATGAATATTATATCTTATCATGAAGCATAGAAATGAGATGCGATATCGCGTTTTGAGAAGCATTGGAACTCTCTTGCTACGATACGTAGACATCTGCAAATGCTATTTCCTAGCAAGGAATAGTCGCATTTACATTCTTTTGAAGTGAATACGAGGTATACATGACACTTCTCAATGAATATTATATCTTATCATGAAACATAAAAGTGAGATGCGATATTGCGTTTTAAGAAGCATTAGAACTCTATTGCCTCGACGCGTGGACATCTGCAGACGCTATTTCCAAGCATGGAAGTGTCGCATTTAAATTCTTTTGAAGTGAATACGAGGTGTACATGACACATCGCAATGAATATTATATCTTATCGGGAAACATAGAAATGAGATGCTATAACGCGTTTTGAGAAGCATTAGAACTCTATTGCTACGATACGTAGGCATCTGCAAACGCTATGCCCTAGCAAGGAATAGTCGCATTTACATTCTTTTGATGTGAATACGAGGTATACATGACACTTCGCAATGAATATTATATCTTATAATGAAACATAGAATTGACATGCGATATCGCGTTTTAAGAAGCATTAGAACTCTATTGCCTCGACGCGTAGACATCTGCAGACGCTATTTCCTAGCATGGATTTGTCGCATTTACATTCTTTTGAAGTGAATACGAGGTATACATGACACTTCGCGATGAATATTATATCTTATCACGTAACATATAAGTGAGATGCGATATCGCGATTTAAATAGCATTAGAACTCTATTGCTACGATACGTAGGCATCTGAATATGCCATTTCCTAGCAAGGAAGTGTCGCATTTATATTCGTTTGGAGGGAATACGAGGTATACATGACACTTCGCAATGAATATTATATCTTATCATGAAACCGAGAAGTGAGATGCGATATCGCATTTTAAGAAGCATTCGAACACTATTGCCTCGACGCGTAGACATCTGCAGACGCTATTTCCTATCATGGGAGTGTGGCATTTACATCCTTTTGAAGTGAATTCGAGGTTTACATGACACTTCGGATTGAATATTATAACTTATCACGAAACATAGAAATGTGATGCGATATCGCGATCTAAGAAGCATTAGAACACTATTGCTACGATACGTAGGCATCTGCAAACGCTATGCCCTAGCAAGGAATAGTCGCATTTACATTCTTTTGATGTGAATACGAGGTATACATGACACGTCGCAATGAATATTATATCTTATAATGAAACATAGAATTGAGTTTCGATATCGCGTTTTAAGAAGCATTAGAATTCTATTGCCTCGACGCGTAGACATCTGCAGACGCTATTTCCTAGCATGGAAGTGTCGCATTTACATTCTTTTGAAGTGAATACGAGGTGTACATGACACTTCGCAATGTATATTATATCTTATCTGGAAACATAGAAATGAGATGCTATAACGCGTTTTGAGAAGCATTAGAAGTCTATTGCTACGATACGTAGACATCTGCAATCGCTATTTCCTAGCAACCAATAGTCGCATTTACATTCTTTTGAAGTAAATTCGAGGTTTACATGACACTTCGGAATGAATATTATAACTTATCACGAAACATAGAAATGAGATGCGATATCGCGATCTAAGAAGCATTAGAACTCTATTGCAACGATACGTAGGCATCTGCAAACGCATTGCCCTAGCAAGGAATAGTTGCATTTACATTCTTTGATGTAAATACGAGTTATACATGACACTTCGCAATGAATATTATATCTTATAATGAAACATAGAATTGACATGCGATATCGCGTTTTAAGAAGCATTAGAACTCTACTGCCTCGACGCGTAGACATCTGCAGACGCTATTTCCTAGCATGGAAGTGTCGCATTTACATTTTTCTGAAGTGAATACGAGGTATACATGACACTTCGCGATGAATATTATATCCTATCACGAAACATATAAATGAGATGCGATATCGCGATTTAAGTAGCATTAGAACACTATTGCTACGATACGTAGACATCTGCAAACGCTACTTTCTAGCATGGAAGTGTCGCATTTACATTCATTTGAAGTGAATACGAGGTATACATGACACTCCACAATGAATATTATATCTTATCACGGAACATAGAAATGAAATGAGGCATCTCGTTTTAAGAAGCATTAGAACTCTATTGCTACGATACGTAGACATCTGCAAACGCTATTTCCTAGCATGGAAGTGTTTCATTTACATTCTTTTGATGTGAATACGAAATATGCATGACACTTCGCAATGAATATTATATCTTATCATGAAACATAGAAGTGAGCTGCGATATCGCGTTCTAAGAAGCATTAGAACTCTATTGCTACGATACGTAGACATCTAAAAACGCTATTTATTAGCATGGAAGTGTATTATTTACGTTCTTTTGAAGTGAATACGAGGTATACATGACACTTCGCAATGAATATTATACCTTATCATGAAACATAGAAGGGAGATGCGATATCGCGTTTTAGGAAGCATTGGAACTCTATTGCTGCGATACGTAGACATCTGCAAACGCTATTTCCTAGCAGGGAAGTGTCGTATTTACATTCTTGTGAAGAAAAATCGAGGTATACATGACACTTCGCAATGAATATTATACCTTATCATGAAACATAGAAGGGAGATGCGATATCGCGTTTTAGGAAGCATTGGAACTCTATTGCTGCGATACGTAGACATCTGCAAACGCTATTTCCTAGCAAGGAAGTGTCGCATTTACATTCATGTGAAGAGAAATCGAGGTATACATGACACTTCGCAATGAATATTATATCTTATCGTGAAACATAGAAGTGAGATGCGATATCGCGTTTTAAGAAGCATTGCAACTCTATTGCTGCGATACGTAGACATCTGCAAACGCTTTTTCCTAGCATGGAAGTGTCGCATTTACATTCTTTTGATGTGAATACGAGATATACATGACACTTCGCAATGAATATTATATCTTATCTTGAAACATAGGAAAGAGGTGCTATATCGCGTTTTGAGAAGCATTGGAACTCTATTGCTAATATACGTAGACATCTGCAAACTCTATTTCCTAGCAAGGAAATTTCGCACTTACATTTCACTGAAGTGAATACGAGGTATACATAACATTACACAATGGATATTATATCTTATTACGAAACATAGAAATGAAATACGACATCTCGTTTTAAGAAGCATTAGTGCTCTATTGCTGTGATACGCAGAGATCTGCAAACAACATTTCCTAGCAAGGATGTGTCGCATTTTCATTCTTGTGAAGTGAAACCAAGGTATACATGACACTTCGCAATGAATATTATATCTTATCATGAAACATAGAAGTGAGATGCGATATCGCGTTTTAAGAAGCGTTGGAACTCTATTGCTGCCATACGTAGACATCTGCAAACGCTATTTCCAAGCATGGAAGTGTCGCATTTACATTCTTTTGATGTGAATACGAGATATACATGACACTTCGCAATGAATATTATATCTTATCATGAAACATAGGACTGAGGTGCTATATCGCGTTTTGAGAAGCATTAGAACTCTATTGCTAATACACGTAGACATCTGCAAACTCTATTTCCTAGCATGGAAATTTCGCAGTTACATTCCACTGAAGTGAATACGAGGTATACATAACATTACACAATGAATATTATATCTTATTACGAAACATAGAACTGAAATACGACATCTCGTTTTAAGAAGCATTAGTACTCTATTGCTGTGATACGTTGACATCTGCAAACAATATTTCTCAGCAAGGAAGTGTCGCATTTACATTCTTGAGAAGTGAAATCGAGGTATACATGACACTTCGCAATGAATATTATATCATGTCATGAAGCATAGAAGTGAGATGCGGTATCGCGTTTTAAGAAGCATTAGAACCCTATTGCTACGATACGTAGACATCTGCAAACGCTACTTCCTAGCATGGAAGTGTCGCATTTACATTCATTTGAAGTGAATACGAGGTATACATGACACTCCACAATGAATATTATATCTTATCACGGAACATAGAAATGAAATGAGGCATCTCGTTTTAAGAAGCATTAGAACTCTATTGCTACGATACGTAGACATCTGCAAACGCTATTTCCTAGCATGGAAGTGTCATATTTACATTCTTTTGAAGTGAATACGAGGTATACATGACACTTCGCAATGAATATTATATCTTATCATGAAACATAGAAGTGAGATGCGATATCGCGTTTTAAGGAGCATTAGAACCCTATTGCTACGATACGTAGACATCTGCAAACGCTATTTCCTAGCATGGAAGTGTCTTATTTACGTTCTTTTGAAGTGAATACGAGGTATACATGACACTTCGCAATGAATATTATATCTTATCATGAAACATAGAAGTGAGATGCGATATCGCGTTCTAAGAAGCACTAGAACTCTATTGCTACGATACGTAGACATCTGCAAACGCTATTTCCTAGGATGGAAGGGTCGCATTTACATTCTTTTGAAGTGAGTACGAGGTATACATAACACTCCATAATGAATATTATATCTTCTCGTGAAACATAGCAGTGAGATGCGATATCGCGTTTTAAGAAGCATTAGAACTCTATTGCTACGATACGTAGACATCTGCAAACGCTATTTCCTAGCATGGAAGTGTCGCATTTACATTCTTTTGATGTGAATACGAGATATACATGACACTTCGCAATGAATATTATATCTTATCATGAAACATAGGAAAGAGGTGCTATATCGCGTTTTGAGAAGCATTAGAACTCTATTGCTAATATACGGAGACATCTGCAAACTCTATTTCCTAGCAAGGAAATTTCGCACTTACATTTCACTGAAGTGAATACGAGGTATACATAACATTACACAATGAATATTATATCTTATTACGAAACATAGAAATGAAATACGACATCTCGTTTTAAGAAGCATTAGTGCTCTATTGCTGTGATACGTAGACATCTGCAAACAACATTTCATAGCAAGGAAGTGTCGCATTTTCATTCTTGTGAAGTGAAACCAAGGTATACATGACACTTCGCAATGAATATTATATCTTATCATGAAACATAGAAGTGAGATGCGATATCGCGTTTTAAGAAGCGTTGGAACTCTATTGCTGCCATACGTAGACATCTGCAAACGCTATTTCCAAGCATGGAAGTGTCGCATTTACATTCTTTTGATGTGAATACGAGATATACATGACACTTCGCAATGAATATTATATCTTATCATGAAACATAGGACTGAGGTGCTATATCGCGTTTTGAGAAGCATTAGAACTCTATTGCTAATACACGTAGACATCTGCAAACTCTATTTCCTAGCATGGAAATTTCGCAGTTACATTCCACTGAAGTGAATACGAGGTATACATAACATTACACAATGAATATTATATCTTATTACGAAACATAGAACTGAAATACGACATCTCGTTTTAAGAAGCATTAGTACTCTATTGCTGTGATACGTTGACATCTGCAAACAATATTTCTCAGCAAGGAAGTGTCGCATTTACATTCTTGAGAAGTGAAATCGAGGTATACATGACACTTCGCAATGAATATTATATCATGTCATGAAGCATAGAAGTGAGATGCGGTATCGCGTTTTAAGAAGCATTAGAACCCTATTGCTACGATACGTAGACATCTGCAAACGCTACTTCCTAGCATGGAAGTGTCGCATTTACATTCATTTGAAGTGAATACGAGGTATACATGACACTCCACAATGAATATTATATCTTATCACGGAACATAGAAATGAAATGAGGCATCTCGTTTTAAGAAGCATTAGAACTCTATTGCTACGATACGTAGACATCTGCAAACGCTATTTCCTAGCATGGAAGTGTCATATTTACATTCTTTTGAAGTGAATACGAGGTATACATGACACTTCGCAATGAATATTATATCTTATCATGAAACATAGAAGTGAGATGCGATATCGCGTTTTAAGGAGCATTAGAACCCTATTGCTACGATACGTAGACATCTGCAAACGCTATTTCCTAGCATGGAAGTGTCTTATTTACGTTCTTTTGAAGTGAATACAAGGTATACATGACACTTCGCAATGAATATTATATCTTATCATGAAACATAGAAGTGAGATGCGATATCGCGTTCTAAGAAGCACTAGAACTCTATTGCTACGATACGTAGACATCTGCAAACGCTATTTCCTAGGATGGAAGGGTCGCATTTACATTCTTTTGAAGTGAGTACGAGGTATACATAACACTCCATAATGAATATTATATCTTCTCGTGAAACATAGCAGTGAGATGCGATATCGCGTTTTAAGAAGCATTAGAACTCTATTGCTACGATACGTAGACATCTGCAAACGCTATTTCCTAGCATGGAAGTGTCGCATTTACATTCTTTTGATGTGAATACGAGATATACATGACACTTCGCAATGAATATTATATCTTATCATGAAACATAGGAAAGAGGTGCTATATCGCGTTTTGAGAAGCATTAGAACTCTATTGCTAATATACGGAGACATCTGCAAACTCTATTTCCTAGCAAGGAAATTTCGCACTTACATTTCACTGAAGTGAATACGAGGTATACATAACATTACACAATGAATATTATATCTTATTACGAAACATAGAAATGAAATACGACATCTCGTTTTAAGAAGCATTAGTGCTCTATTGCTGTGATACGTAGACATCTGCAAACAACATTTCATAGCAAGGAAGTGTCGCATTTTCATTCTTGTGAAGTGAAACCAAGGTATACATGACACTTCGCAAAGAATATTATATCTTATCATGAAACATAGAAGTGAGATGCGATATCGCGTTTTAAGAAGCATTGCAACTCTATTGCTGCGATACGTAGACATCTGCAAACGCTTTTTCCTAGCATGGAAGTGTCGCATTTACATTCTTTTGATGTGAATACGAGATATACATGACACTTCGCAATGAATATTATATCTTATCATGAAACATAGGAAAGAGGTGCTATATCGCGTTTTGAGAAGCATTGGAACTCTATTGCTAATATACGTAGACATCTGCAAACTCTATTTCCTAGCAAGGAAATTTCGCACTTACATTTCACTGAAGTGAATACGAGGTATACATAACATTACACAATGGATATTATATCTTATTACGAAACATAGAAATGAAATACGACATCTCGTTTTAAGAAGCATTAGTGCTCTATTGCTGTGATACGTAGACATCTGCAAACAACATTTCCTAGCAAGGAAGTGTCGCATTTTCATTCTTGTGAAGTGAAACCAAGGTATACATGACACTTCGCAATGAATATTATATCTTATCATGAAACATAGAAGTGAGATGCGATATCGCGTTTTAAGAAGCATTGGAACTCTATTGCTGCCATACGTAGACATCTGCAAACGCTATTTCCTAGCATGGAAGTGTCGCATTTACATTCTATTGATGTGAATACGAGATATACATGACACTTCGCAATGAATATTATATCTTATCATGAAACATAGGAATGGGGTGCTATATCGCGTTTTGAGAAGCATTAGATCTCTATTGCTAATATACGTAGACATCTGCAAACTCTATTTCCTAGCAAGGAAATTTCGCACTTACATTCCACTGAAGTGAATACGAGGTATACATAACATTACACAATCAATATTATATCTTATTACGAAACATAGAAATGAAATACGACATCTCGATTTAAGAAGCATTAGTACTCTATTGCTGTGATACGTAGACATCTGCAAACGCTATTTCCTAGCAAGGAAGTGTCGCATTTACATTCACTTGAAGTGAATACGAGGTATACATAACACTTCGCAATGAATATTATACCTTATCATGAAACATAGGACTGAGGTGCTATATCGCGTTTTGAGAAGCATTAGAACTCTATTGCTAATATACGTAGACATCTGCAAACTCTATTTCCTAGCATGGAAATTTCGCAGCTACATTCCACTGAAGTGAATACGAGGTATACATAACATTACACAATGAATATTATATCTTATTACGAAACATAGAACTGAAATACGACATCTCGTTTTAAGAAGCATTAGTACTCTATTGCTGTGATACGTTGACATCTGCAAACAATATTTCTTAGCAAGGAAGTGTCGCATTTACATTCTTGAGAAGTGAAATCGAGGTATACATGACACTTCGCAATGAATATTATATCATGTCATGAAGCATAGAAGTGAGATGCGGTATCGCGTTTTAAGAAGCATTAGAACCCTATTGCTACGATACGTAGACATCTGCAAACGCTACTTCCTAGCATGGAAGTGTCGCATTTACATTCATTTGAAGTGAATACGAGGTATACATGACACTCCACAATGAATATTATATCTTATCACGGAACATAGAAATGAAATGAGGCATCTCGTTTTAAGAAGCATTAGAACTCTATTGCTACGATACGTAGACATCTGCAAACGCTATTTCCTAGCATGGAAGTGTCATATTTACATTCTTTTGAAGTGAATACGAGGTATACATGACACTTCGCAATGAATATTATATCTTATCATGAAACATAGAAGTGAGATGCGATATCGCGTTTTAAGGAGCATTAGAACCCTATTGCTACGATACGTAGACATCTGCAAACGCTATTTCCTAGCATGGAAGTGTCTTATTTACGTTCTTTTGAAGTGAATACGAGGTATACATGACACTTCGCAATGAATATTATATCTTATCATGAAACATAGAAGTGAGATGCGATATCGCGTTCTAAGAAGCACTAGAGCTCTATTGCTACGATACGTAGACATCTGCAAACGCTATTTCCTAGGATGGAAGGGTCGCATTTACATTCTTTTGAAGTGAGTACGAGGTATACATAACACTCCATAATGAATATTATATCTTCTCGTGAAACATAGCAGTGAGATGCGATATCGCGTTTTAAGAAGCATTAGAACTCTATTGCTACGATACGTAGACATCTGCAAACGCTATTTCCTAGCATGGAAGTGTCGCATTTACATTCTTTTGATGTGAATACGAGATATACATGACACTTCGCAATGAATATTATATCTTCTCATGAAGCATAGCAGTGATATGCGATATCGCGTTCTAAGAAGCATTAGAACTCTATTGCTACGATACGTAGACATCTGCAAAACGCTATTTCCTAGCATGGAAGTGTCGCATTTACATTCATTTGAAGTGAATACGAGGTATACATGACACTTCGCAATGAATATTATATCTTATCACGGAACATAGAAATGAAATGAGGCATCTCGTTTTAAGGAGCATTAGAACTCTATTGCTACGATACGTAGACATCTGCAAACGCTATTTCCTAGCGTGGAAGTGTCTTATTTACGTTCTTTTGAAGTGAGTACGAGGTATACATGACACTTCGCAATGAATATTATATCTTATCACGAAACATAGAAGTGAAATGCGACATCTCGTTTTAAGAAGCATTAGGACTCTTTTGCTACTATACGTAGACATCTGCAAACGCTATCCCCTAGGATGGAAACGTCGCATTTACATTCTTTTGAAGTGAATACGAGGTATACCTGACACTTCGCAATGAATATTATATCTTTTCACGAAACATATAAATGAGATGCGATATTGCGATTTAAGTAGCATTAGAAATTTATTGTTACGATATGTAGGCATTTGCAAACGCTATTTCCTAGCATGGAAGTGCCGCATTCACATTCTTTTGAAGTGAATTCGTGGTATACATGACACTTCGGAATGAATATTATAACTTATCAGGAAACATAGAAATGAGATGCGATATCGCGATCTAAGAAGCATTAGAACTCTATTGCTACGATACGTAGGCATCTGCAAACGCTATTTCCTAGCAAGGAATAGTCGCTTTAACATTCTTTTCAAGCGACTACGAGGTATACATGACACTTCGCAATGAAAATTATATCTTTTCACGAAACATATAAATGAGATGCGATATCGCGATTTAAGTAGCATTAGAATTTTATTGCTACGATATGTAGGCATCTGCAAACGCTATTTCCTAGCAAGGAAGATTCGCATTAACATTGTTTTGAAGTGAATACGAGGTATACATGACACTTCGCAATGAATATTATATCTTATCATGAAACATAGAAGTGAGATTCGATATCGCGTTTTAAGAAGCATTAGAACTCTATTGCCTCGACGCGTAGACATCTGAATACGCCATTTCCTAGCAAGGAGGTGTCGCATTTACATTCGCTTGGAGGGAATACGAGGTATACATGACACTTCGCAATGAATATTATACCTTATCATGAAACATAGAAGGGAGATGCGATATCGCGATCTAAGAAGCATTAGAACTCTATTGCTACAATACGTAGACATCTGCAAACGCTATGCCCTAGCAAGGAATAGTCGCATTTACATTCTTTTGATGTGAATTCGAGGTATACATGACACTTCGCAATGAATATTATATCTTATAATGAAACATAGAATTGACATGCGATATCGCGTTTTAAGAAGCATTAGAACTCTATTGCCTCGACGCGTAGACATCTGCAGACGCTATTTCCTAGCATGGAAGTGTCGCATTTACATTCTCTTGAAGTGAATACGAGGTATCCATGACACTTCGCGATGAATATCATATCTTATCACGAAACATATAAGTGAGATGCGATATCGCGATTTAAGTAGCTTTAGAACTCTATTGCTACGATACGTAGGCATCTGAATACTCTATTTCCTAGCAAGCAATAGACGCATTTACATTCTTTTGAAGTGAATACGAGGTATACATGACACTTCGCAATGAATATTATATCTTATCACGAAACATAGAAATGAGATGCGATATCGCGATCTAAGAAGCATTAGAACTCTATTGCAACGATACGTAGGCATCTGCAAACGCTATGCCCTAGCAAGGAATAGTCGCATTTACATTCTTTTGTTGTGAATACGAGGTATACATGACACTTCGCAATGAATAATATATCTTATCATGAAACATAGAAGTGAGATGCGATATCGCATTTTAAGAAGCATTCGAACTCTATTGCCTCGACGCGTACACATCTGCAGACGCTATTTCCTAGCATGGGAGTGTGGCATTTACATTCTTTTGAAGTGAATACGGGGTGTACATGACACTTCGCAATGAATATTGTATCTTATCACGAAACGTAGAAATGCGTTGCGATATCGCGATATAAGTAGCATTAGATCTCCATTGCTACGATACGTGGGCATCTGAATACGCTATTTCCTAGCATGGAAGTGTCGCACTTACATTCTTTTGATGTGAATACGAGGTATACATGACACTTCGCAATGAATATTATATCTTATCATGAAGCATAGAAATGAGATGCGATATCGCGTTTTGAGAAGCATTGGAACTCTCTTGCTACGATACGTAGACATCTGCAAATGCTATTTCCTAGCAAGGAATAGTCGCATTTACATTCTTTTGATGTGAATACGAGGTATACATGACACTTCGCAATGAATATTATATCTTATAATGAAACATAGAATTGACATGCGATATCGCGTTTTAAGAAGCATTAGAACTCTATTGCCTCGACGCGTAGACATCTGCAGACGCTATTTCCTAGCATGGATTTGTCGCATTTACATTCTTTTGAAGTGAATACGAGGTATACATGACACTTCGCGATGAATATTATATCTTATCACGTAACATATAAGTGAGATGCGATATCGCGATTTAAATAGCATTAGAACTCTATTGCTACGATACGTAGGCATCTGAATATGCCATTTCCTAGCAAGGAAGTGTCGCATTTATATTCGTTTGGAGGGAATACGAGGTATACATGACACTTCGCAATGAATATTATATCTTATCATGAAACCGAGAAGTGAGATGCGATATCGCATTTTAAGAAGCATTCGAACACTATTGCCTCGACGCGTAGACATCTGCAGACGCTATTTCCTATCATGGGAGTGTGGCATTTACATCCTTTTGAAGTGAATACGAGGTGTACATGACACTTCGCAATGAATATTATATCTTATCACGAAACGTAGAAATGCGTTGCGATATCGCGATTTAAGTAGCATTAGAACTCTATTGCTACGATCCGTGGACATCTGAGTAAGCTATTTCCTAGCATGGAAGTGTCGCACTTACATTCTTTTGATGTGAATACGGGGTATAGATGACACTTCGCAATGAATATTATATCTTATCATGAAGCATAGAAATGAGATGCGATATCGCGTTTTGAGAAGCATTAGAACTCTATTGCTACGATACGTAGACATCTGCAAATGCTATTTCCTAGCAAGGAATAGTCGCATTTACATTCTTTTGAAGTGAATACGAGGTGTACATGACACTTCGCAATGAATATTATATCTTATCATGAAACATAGAAGTGAGATGCGATATCGCATTTTAAGAAGCATTCGAAATCTATTGCCTCGACGCGTACACATCTGCAGACGCTATTTCCTAGCATGGGAGTGTGGCATTTACATTCTTTTGAAGTGAATACGAGGTGTACAGGACACTTCGCGATGAATATTATATCTTATCACGAAACATATAAATGAGATGCGATATCGCGATTTAAGTAGCATTAGAACTCTATTGCTACGATACGTAGACAACTGAATACGCCATTTCCTAGCAAGGAAGTGTCGCATTTACATTCGTTTGGAGGGAATACGAGGTATACGTGACACTTCGCATTGAATATTATATCTTATCACGAAACATATAAATGAGATGCGATATCTCGTTTTAAGAAGCATTAGGACTCTATTGCTACGATTCGTAGACATCTGCAAATGCTATTTCCTAGCATGGAAGTGTCGCATTTACATTCTTTTGAAGTGAATACGAGGTATACATGACACTTCGCGATGAATATTATATCTTATCGCGAAACATATAAGTGAGATGCGATATCGCGATTTAAATAGCATTAGAACTCTATTGCTACGATACGTAGGCATCTGAATACGCCATTTCCTAGCAAGGAAGTGTCGCATTTACATTCGTTTGGAGTGAATACGAGGTATACATGGCACTTCGCAATGAACATTATATCTTATCACGAAACGTAGAAATGAGTTGCGATATCGCGATTTAAGTAGCATTAGAAATCTATTGCTACGATACGTAGCCATCTGAATACGCTATTGCCTAGCAAGGAAGTGTCGCATTTACATTCGTTTGGAGTGAATGCGAGGTATACATGGCACTTCGCAATGAATATTATATCTTATCATGAAGCATAGAAATGAGATGCGATATCGCGTTTTGAGAAGCATTAGAACTCTATTGCTACGATACGTAGACATCTGCAATCGCTATTTCCTAGCAACCAGTAGTCGCATTTACATTCTTTTGAAGTGAATTCGAGGTTTACATGACACTTCGGAATGAATATTATAACTTATCAAGAAACATAGAAATGAGATGCGATATCGCGATCTAAGAAGCATTAGAACTCTATTGCTACAATACGTAGACATCTGCAAACGCTATGCCCTAGCAAGGAATAGTCGCATTTACATTCTTTTGATGTGAATACGAGGTATACATGACACTTCGCAATGAATATTATATCTTATAATGAAACATAGAATTGACATGCGATATCGCGTTTTAAGAAGCATTAGAACTCTATTGCCTCGACGCGTAGACATCTGCAGACGCTATTTAACAGCATGGATTTGTCGCATTTACATTCTTTTGAAGTGAATACGAGGTATACATGACACTTCGCGATGAATATTGTATCTTATCATGAAACATAGGAGTGAGATGCGATATCGCGATTTAAATAGCATTAGAACTCTATTGCTACGATACGTAGGCATCTGAATACGCCATTTCCTAGCAAGGAAGTGTCGCATTTACATTCGTTTGGAGTGAATACGAGGTATACATGGCACTTCGCAATGAACATTATATCTTATCACGAAACGTAGAAATGAGTTGCGATATCGCGATTTAAGTAGCATTCGAACACTATTGCCTCGACGCGTAGACATCTGCAGACGCTATTTCCTATCATGGGAGTGTGGCATTTACATCCTTTTGAAGTGAATACGAGGTGTACATGACACTTCGCAATGAATATTATATCTTATCACGAAACGTAGAAATGCGTTGCGATATCGCGATTTAAGTAGCATTGGAACTCTATTGCTACGATACGTGGACATCTGAGTAAGCTATTTCCTAGCATGGAAGTGTCGCACTTACATTCTTTTGATGTGAATACGGGGTATACATGACACTTCGCAATGAATATTATATCTTATCATGAAACATAGAAGTGAGATGCGATATCGCATTTTAAGAAGCATTCGAAATCTATTGCCTCGACGCGTACACATCTGCAGACGCTATTTCCTAGCATGGGAGTGTGGCATTTACATTCTTTTGAAGTGAATACGAGGTGTACAGGACACTTCGCGATGAATATTATATCTTACCACGAAACATATAAATGAGATGCGTTATCGCGATTTAAGTGGCATTAGAACTCTATTGCTACGATACGTAGACAACTGAATACGCCATTTCCTAGCAAGGAAGTGTCGCATTTACATTCGTTTGGAGTGAATGCGAGGTATACATGGCACTTCGCAATGAATATTATATCTTATCATGAAGCATAGAAATGAGATGCGATATCGCGTTTTGAGAAGCATTAGAACTCTATTGCTACGATACGTAGACATCTGCAATCGCTATTTCCTAGCAACCGATAGTCGCATTTACATTCTTTTGAAGTGAATTCGAGGTTTACATGACACTTCGGAACGAATATTATAACTTATCACGAAACATAGAAATGAGATGCGATATCGCGATCTAAGAAGCATTAGAACCCTATTGCTACGATACGTAGACATCTGCAAACGCTATGCCCTAGCAAGGAATAGTCGCATTTACATTCTTTTGATGTGAATACGAGGTGTACATGACACTTCGCAATGAATATTATATTTTATCACGAAACGTAGAAATGCGTTGCGATATCGCGATATAAGTAGCATTAGAACTCTATTGCTACGATACGTGGACATCTGAATACGCTATCTCCTAGCATGGAAGTGTCGCACTTACATTCTTTTGATGTGAATACGGGGTATACATGACACTTCGCAATGAATATTATATCATATCACGAAACGTAGAAATGAGTTGCGATATCGCGATTTAAGTAGCATTAGAACTCTATTGCTACGATACGTAGGCATCTGAATACGCCATTTCCTAGCAAGGAAGTGTCGCATTTACATTCGTTTGGAGGGAATACGAGGTATACATGACACTTCGCAATGAATATTATATCTTATCATGAGACCTAGAAGTGAGATGCGATATCGCATTTTAAGAAGCATTCGAACTCTATTGCCTCGACGCGTAGACATCTGCAAATGCTATTTCCTAGCAAGGAATAGTCGCATTTACATTCTTTTGAAGTGAATACGAGGTATACATGACACTTCGCAATGAATATTATATCTTATCATGAAACATAAAAGTGAGATGCTATATTGCGTTTTAAGAAGCATTAGAACTCTATTGCCTCGACGCGTGGACATCTGCAGACGCTATTTCCAAGCATGGAAGTGTCGCATTTAAATTCTTTTGAAGTGAATACGAGGTGTACAGGACACATCGCGATGAATATTATATCTTATCACGAAACATAGAAATGAGATGCGATATTGCGATTTAAGTAGCATTAGAACTCTATTGCCTCGACGCGTAGACATCTGCAGGCTCTATTTCCTAGCATGGAAGTGTCGCATTTACATTCTTTTGAAGTGAATACGAGGTGTACATGACACATCGCAATGAACATTATATCTTATCGGGAAACATAGAAATGAGATGCTATAACGCGTTTTGAGAAGCATTAGAACTCTATTGCTACGATACGTAGACATCTGCAATCGCTATTTCCTAGCAGCCAATAGTCGCATTTACATTCTTTTGAAGTGAATTCGGGGTTTACATGACACTTCGGAATGAATATTATAACTTATCACGAAACATAGAAATGAGATGCGATATCGCGATCTAAGAAGCATTAGAACTCTATTGCTACGATACGTAGGCATCTGCACACGCTATGCCCTAGCAAGGAATAGTCGCATTTACATTCTTTTGATGTGAGTACGAGGTATACATGACACTTCGCAATGAATATTATATCTTATAATGAAACATAGAATTGACATGCGATATCGCGTTTTAAGAAGCATTAGAACTCTATTGCCTCGACGCGTAGACATCTGCAGACGCTATTTCCTAGCATGGGAGTGTGGCATTTACGTTCTTTTGAAGTGAATACGAGGTGTACAGGACACTTCGCGATGAATATTATATCTTATCACGAAACATATAAATGAGATGCGATATGGCGATTTAAGTAGCATTAGAACTCTATTGCTACGATACGTAGACAACTGAATACGCCATTTCCTAGCAAGGAAGTGTCGCATTTACATTCGTTTGGAGGGAATACGAGGTATGCATGACACTTCGCATTGAATATTATATCTTATCACGAAACATATAAATGAGATGCCATATCTCGTTTTAAGAAGCATTAGGACTCTATTGCTACGATTCGTAGACATCTGCGAACGCTATTTCCTAGCATGGAACTGTCGCATTTACATACTTTTGAGGTGAATACGAGGTATACATGACACTTCGCAATGAATATTGTATCTTATCATGAAACATAGAAGTGAGATGCGATATCGCATTTTAGGAAGCATTCGAACTCTATTGCCTCGACGCGTACACATCTGCAGACGCTATTTCCTAGCATGGGAGTGTGGCATTTACATTCTTTTGAAGTGAATACGAGGTGTACATGACACTTCGCAATGAATATTGTATCTTATCACGAAACTTAGAAATGCGTTGCGATATCGCGATATAAGTAGCATTAGAACTCCATTGCTACGATACGTGGACATCTGAATACGCCATTTCCTAGGAAGGAAGTGTCGCATTTACATTCGTTTGGAGGGAATACGAGGTATACACTTCGCAATGAATATTACATCTTATCATGAAACATAGAAGTGAGATGCGATATCGCATATTAAGAAGCATTAGAACTCTATTGCCTCGACGCGTAGACATCTGCAGACGCTATTTCCTAGCATGGAAGTGTCGCATTTACATTCTTTTGAAGAGAATACGAGGTGTACATGACAAACCGCAATGAATATTATATCTTATCAGGAAACTTAGAAATGAGATGCGATATCGCGTTTTGAGAAGCATTAGAACTCTATTGCTACGATACGTAGACATCTGCAATTGCTATTTCCTGGCAGCCAGTAGTCGCATTTACATTCTTTTGACGTGAATTCGAGGTTTACATAACACTTCGGAATGAATATTGTAACATATCACGAAACATAGAAATGAGATGCGATATCGCGATATAAGAAGCATTAGAACTCTATTGCCGCGACGCGTAGATATCTGCAGACGCCATTTCCTAGCATGGAAGTGTCGCATTTACATTCTTTTGAAGTGAATACGAGGTATTCATGACACTTCGCGATGAATATTATATCTTATCACGAAACATATAAGTGAGATGCGATATCGCGATTTAAGTAGCATTAGAACTCTATTGCTACGATACGTAGGCATCTGAATACGCCATTTCCTAGTAAGGAAGTGTCGCATTTACAATCGTTTGGAGGGAATACGAGGTATACATGACACTTCGCCATGAATATTATATCCTATCATGAAACATAGAAGTGAGATGCGATATTGCGTTTTAAGAAGCATTAGAACTCTATTGCCTCGACGCGTAGACAGCTGCAGACGCTATTTCCTAGCATGGAAGTGAAGCATTTACATTCTTTTGAAGTGAATACGAGGTGTACATGACACTTCGCAATGAATATTATATCTTATCAGGAAACATAGAAATGAGATGCTATAACGCGTTTTGAGGAGCATAAGAACTCTATTGCTACGATACGTAGACATCTGAATACGCCATTTCCTAGCAAGGAAGTGTCGCTTTTACATTCGTTTGGAGGGAATACGAGGTATACATGACACTTCGCAATGAATATTATATCTTATCATGAAGCATAGAAATGAGATGCGATATCTCGTTTTGAGAAGCATTAGAACTCCATTGCTCCGATACGTAGTCATCTGCAAACGCTACTTCCTAGCAAGGAAGATTCGCATTTACATTCTTTTGAAGTGAATACGAGGTATATATGACACTTCGCAATGAACATTATATCTTATCATGAAACATAGAAGTGAGATGTGATATCGCGTTTTAAGAAGCATTAGAACTCTATTGCCTTGACGCGTAGACATCTGCAGACGCTATTTCCTAGCAAGGAAGTGTCGCATTTACATTCTTTTGAAGTGAATACGTTTTGTACATGACACTCCGCAATGAACATTATATCTTATCATGAAACATAGAAGTGAGATGCGATATCGCGTTTTAAGAAGCATTAGAACTCTATTGCCTCGACGCGTGGACATCTGCAATCTCTATTTCCTAGCACCCAATAGTCGCATTTACATTCTTTTGAAGTGAATTCGAGGTTTACACGACACTTCGGAATGAATATTGTAACATATCACGAAACACAGAAATCGGATGCGATATCGCGATCTAAGAAGCATTAGAACTCTATTGCTACGATACGTAGGCATCTGCAAACGCTATGCTCTAGCAAGGAATAGTCGCATTTACATTCTTTTGATGTGAATACGAGGTATACATGACACTTCGCAATGAATAATATATCTTATAACGAAACATAGAATTGACATGCGATATCGCGTTTTAAGGAGCATTAGAACTCTATTGCCTCGACGCGTAGACATCTGCAGACGCTATTTCCTAGCATGGAAGTGTCGCATTTACATTATTTTGAAGTGAATACGAGGTATATATGACACTTCGCATTGAATATTATATCTTATCACGAAACATATAAATGAGATGCCATATCTCGTTTTAAGAAGCATTAGGACTCTATTGCTACGATTCGTAGACATCTGCGAACGCTATTTCCTAGCATGGAACTGTCGCATTTACATACTTTTGAGGTGAATACGAGGTATACATGACACTTCGCAATGAATATTGTATCTTATCATGAAACATAGAAGTGAGATGCGATATCGCATTTTAGGAAGCATTCGAACTCTATTGCCTCGACGCGTACACATCTGCAGACGCTATTTCCTAGCATGGGAGTGTGGCATTTACATTCTTTTGAAGTGAATACGAGGTGTACATGACACTTCGCAATGAATATTGTATCTTATCACGAAACTTAGAAATGCGTTGCGATATCGCGATATAAGTAGCATTAGAACTCCATTGCTACGATACGTGGACATCTGAATACGCCATTTCCTAGGAAGGAAGTGTCGCATTTACATTCGTTTGGAGGGAATACGAGGTATACGTGACACTTCGCAATGAATATTACATCTTATCATGAAACATAGAAGTGAGATGCGATATCGCATATTAAGAAGCATTAGAACTCTATTGCCTCGACGCGTAGACATCTGCAGACGCTATTTCCTAGCATGGAAGTGTCGCATTTACATTCTTTTGAAGAGAATACGAGGTGTACATGACAAACCGCAATGAATATTATATCTCATCAGGAAACTTAGAAATGAGATGCGATATCGCGTTTTGAGAAGCATTAGAACACTATTGCTACGATACGTAGACATCTGCAATTGCTATTTCCTGGCAGCCAGTAGTCGCATTTACATTCTTTTGACGTGAATTCGAGGTTTACATAACACTTCGGAATGAATATTGTAACATATCACGAAACATAGAAATGAGATGCGATATCGCGATATAAGAAGCATTAGAACTCTATTGCCGCGACGCGTAGATATCTGCAGACGCCATTTCCTAGCATGGAAGTGTCGCATTTACATTCTTTTGAAGTGAATACGAGGTATTCATGACACTTCGCGATGAATATTATATCTTGTCACGAAACATATAAGTGAGATGCGATATCGCGATTTAAGTAGCATTAGAACTCTATTGCTACGATACGTAGGCATCTGAATACGCCATTTCCTAGTAAGGAAGTGTCGCATTTACAATCGTTTGGAGGGAATACGAGGTATACATGACACTTCGCCATGAATATTATATCCTATCATGAAACATAGAAGTGAGATGCGATATTGCGTTTTAAGAAGCATTAGAACTCTATTGCCTCGACGCGTAGACAGCTGCAGACGCTATTTCCTAGCATGGAAGTGAAGCATTTACATTCTTTTGAAGTGAATACGAGGTGTACATGACACTTCGCAATGAATATTATATCTTATCAGGAAACATAGAAATGAGATGCTATAACGCGTTTTGAGGAGCATAAGAACTCTATTGCTACGATACGTAGACATCTGAATACGCCATTTCCTAGCAAGGAAGTGTCGCTTTTACATTCGTTTGGAGGGAATACGAGGTATACATGACACTTCGCAATGAATATTATATCTTATCATGAAGCATAGAAATGAGATGCGATATCTCGTTTTGAGAAGCATTAGAACTCCATTGCTCCGATACGTAGTCATCTGCAAACGCTACTTCCTAGCAAGGAAGATTCGCATTTACATTCTTTTGAAGTGAATACGAGGTATATATGACACTTCGCAATGAACATTATATCTTATCATGAAACATAGAAGTGAGATGTGATATCGCGTTTTAAGAAGCATTAGAACTCTATTGCCTCGACGCGTACACATCTGCAGACGCTATTTCCTAGCATGGAAGTGTCGCATTTACATTCTTTTGAAGTGAATACGTTTTGTACATGACACTCCGCAATGAATATTATATCTTATCAGGAAACTTAGAAATGAGATGCGATATCGCGTTTTGAGAAGCATTAGAACTCTATTGCTACGATACGTAGACATCTGCAATCGCTACTTCCTAGCAACCAATAGTCGCATTTACATTCTTTTGAAGTGAATTCGAGGTTTACATGACACTTCGGAATGAATATTATAACATATCATGAAACACAGAAGTGAGATGCGATATCGCGTTTTAAGAAGCATTAGACCTCTATTGCCTTGACGCGTAGACATCTGCAGACGCTATTTCCTAGCAAGGAAGTGTCGCATTTACATTCTTTTGAAGTGAATACGTTTTGTACATGACACTCCGCAATGAACATTATATCTTATCATGAAACATAGAAGTGAGATGCGATATCGCGTTTTAAGAAGCATTAGAACTCTATTGCCTCGACGCGTGGACATCTGCAATCTCTATTTCCTAGCACCCAATAGTCGCATTTACATTCTTTTGAAGTGAATTCGAGGTTTACACGACACTTCGGAATGAATATTGTAACATATCACGAAACACAGAAATCGGATGCGATATCGCGATCTAAGAAGCATTAGAACTCTATTGCTACGATACGTAGGCATCTGCAAACGCTATGCTCTAGCAAGGAATAGTCGCATTTACATTCTTTTGATGTGAATACGAGGTATACATGACACTTCGCAATGAATAATATATCTTATAACGAAACATAGAATTGACATGCGATATCGCGTTTTAAGGAGCATTAGAACTCTATTGCCTCGACGCGTAGACATCTGCAGACGCTATTTCCTAGCATGGAAGTGTCGCATTTACATTATTTTGAAGTGAATACGAGGTATATATGACACTTCGCAATGAACATTATATCTTATCATGAAACATAGAAGTGAGATGTTATATCGCGTTTTAAGAAGCATTAGAACTCTATTGCCTCGACGCGTACACATCTGCAGACGCTATTTCCTAGCATGGAAGTGTCGCATTTACATTGTTTTGAAGTGAATACGTTTTGTACATGACACTCCGCAATGAATATTATATCTTATCAGGAAACTTAGAAATGAGATGCGATATCGCGTTTTGAGAAGCATTAGAACTCTATTGCTACGATACGTAGACATCTGCAATCGCTACTTCCTAGCAACCAATAGTCGCATTTACATTCTTTTGAAGTGAATTCGAGGTTTACATGACTCTTCGGAATGAATATTATAACATATCATGAAACACAGAAGTGAGATGATATATCGCGTTTTAAGAAGCATTAGAACTCTATTGCCTTGACGCGTAGACATCTGCAGACGCTATTTCCTAGCAAGGAAGATTCGCATTTACATTCTTTTGAAGTGAATACGAGGTATATATGACACTTCGCAATGAACATTATATCTTATCATGAAACATAGATGTGAGATGCGATATCGCGTTTTAAGAAGCATTAGAACTCTATTGCCTCGACGCGTGGACATCTGCAATCTCTATTTCCTAGCAACCAATAGTCGCATTTACATTCTTTTGAAGTGAATTCGAGGTTTACATGACACTTCGGAATGAATATTGTAACATATCACGAAACACAGAAATCGGATGCGATATCGCGATCTAAGAAGCATTAGAACTCTATTGCTACGATACGTAGGCATCTGCAAACGCTATGCTCTAGCAAGGAATAGTCGCATTAACATTCTTTTGATGTGAATACGAGGTATACATGACACTTCGCAATGAATAATATATCTTATAACGAAACATAGAATTGACATGCGATATCGCGTTTTAAGAAGCATTAGAACTCTATTGCCTCGACGCGTAGACATCTGCCGACGCTATTTCCTAGCATGGAAGTGCCGCATTTACATTCTTTTGAAGTGAATACGAGGTATACATGACACTTCGCGATGAATATTATATCTTATCACGAAACATAGAAGTGAGATGCGATATCGCGATTTAAGTAGCATTAGAAGTCTACAGCTACGATACGTAGGCATCTGAATACGCCATTTCCTAGCAAGGAAGTGTCGCATTTACATTCGTTTGGAGGGAATACGAGGTATACATGACTCTTCGCCATGAATATTATATCTTATCATGAAACATAGAAGAGAGATGCGATATCGCGTTTAGGAAGCATTAGAACACTATTGCTGCGATACGTAGACATCTGCAAAGGCTATTTCCTAGCATGGAAGTATGGCATTTATATTCTTTTGAAGTGAATACGAGATATACATGACACTTCGCAATGAATATTTTATCTTATCAGGAAACATAGAAATGAGATGCGATATCGCCATATAAGTAGCATTAGAACTCCATTGCTACGATACGTAGACATCTGAATACGCCATTTCCTAGCAAGGAAGTGTCGCATTTACATTCGTTTGGAGGGAATACGAGGTATAC
Source organism: Xylocopa sonorina (assembly GCF_050948175.1). Classification (NCBI taxonomy): domain Eukaryota; kingdom Metazoa; phylum Arthropoda; class Insecta; order Hymenoptera; family Apidae; genus Xylocopa; species Xylocopa sonorina. Next base: position 75,354 of record NW_027490145.1, on the reverse strand, counting down.
ATGACACGTCGCAATGAATATTATATCTTATCATGTAACATAGAAGAGAGATGCGATTTCGCGTTTTAAGAAGCATTAGAACTCTATGGCCTCGATTCGGAGACATCTGCAAACGCTATTTCCTAGCATGGAAGTGTCGCACTTACGTTCTTTTGAAGTGAATGCGAGGTATACATGACACTTCGCAATGAAAATTTTATCTTATCTCGAAACATAGAAGTGAGATGTGATATCGCGTTTTAAGAAGCATTAGAACTCTATTGCTACGATACGTAGACATCTGCAAACGCTATTTCCTAGCAAGGAAGTTTCGCATTTACATTCTTTTGAGGTGAATACGATGTATACATAACACTCCACAATGAATATTATATCTTATCACGAAATATAGAAATGAAATGCGGCATCTCGTTTTAAGAAGTATTAGAACTCTATTGCTACCATACGTAGACATCTGCAAACGCTATTTCCTAGCATGGAAGTGTCTTATTTACATTCTTTTGAAGTGAATGCGAGGTATACATGACACTCCGCAATGAATATTATATCTTATCATCAAACATAGGAATGAGGTGCTATATTGCGTTTTGAGAAGCATTAGAACTCTATTGCTAATATACGTAGACATCTGCAAACTCTATTTCCTACCATGGAAATGTCGCACTTAGATTCCATTGAAGTGAATACGAGGTATACATAACATTACACAATGAATATAATATCTTATTACGAAACATAGAAGAGAAATACGACATCTCGTTTTCAGAAGCATAAGTACTCTATTGCTGTGATACGTAGACATCTGCATACGCTATTTCCTAGCATGGAAGTGTCGCATTTACATTCTTTTGAAGTGAATACGAGGTATACATGACACTTCGCAATGAATATTATAACTCATCACGAAACATAGAAATGGGATTCGATGTCGCGATTTACGAAGCATTAGAACTCTAGTGCTTCGATACGTAGAGATCTGCAAACGCTATTTTCTAGCAAGGAATTGTCGCAATTACATTCTTTTGAAGTGAGTACGACGTATACATGACACTTCGCAATGAATAATATATGCTATCACGAAACATTGAAATGAGATACCATATCGCGTTTTAAGAAGCATAAAACTCTATTTCTTCGATAAGTAGACATCTGCAAACGCTATTTCCTAGCAAGGAAGTGTCGCATTTACATTCACTGGAAGTGTATGCGAGGTATACAGAACACATCGCACTTAATATTATATCTCATCATGAAACATAGAAATGAGATGCGATATCCCGTTTGAAGAAGCATTAGAAATATACTGCTTCGATACGTAGACATCTGGAAACGCTACTTCCTAGCAAGGAAGTGTCGCAGTTACATTCTTTTGAAGTGACTACGAGGTATGCATGACACTTCGCAATGAATATTATACCTTATCATGAAACATAAAAATGAGATGCGATATCGCGTTTTAAGAAGCATCAGAACTCTATTGCTACGATACGTAGATATCTGCAGGAGCTATTTCCTAGCAAGGCAGAGTCGCATTTACATTCATTTGAAGTGTACGCGAGGTATACATGACACTTCGCAATGAATATTATATCTTATCATGAAACATATAAATGTGATGCGACATCGCGTTTTGAGAAGCATTAGAACTGTAATGCTACGATACGCAGACGTCTGCAAGCGCTATTTCCTAGCAAGAAAGTGCCGCATTTACATTCATTTGAATTGACCGCGAGGTATACATGACACATCGCAATGAATATTATATCCTATCATGAAACATAGAAATGCGATACGATATGGCGATATAAGAAGCGCTAGAATTCTGTTGCTTCGATACGTAGACATTTGCAAACGCTACTTCCTAGGAAGGAAGTGTAGCGTTTACATTCTTTTGACGTGAATACGAGGTATACATAACACTCCACAATGAATATTATATCTAATCATGAAACATAGAAATGAGATGCGATATCGCGATTTAAGAAGCATTAGAACTCTATTGCTACGATACGTAGACATCTGCAAACGCTATTTCCTAGCATGCAAGTGTCGCATTTACATTCTTTTGAAGTGAATACGAGGTATACATGACACTTCGCAATGAATATTATATCTTATCTAGAATCATAGAGGAAATATGCGATATCGCGTTTTAAGAAGCAATAGAACTCTATTTTTACGATACGTAGACATCTGCAAACAATATTTCCTAGCAAGGAAGTGTCGCATTTACAATCTTTTGAAGTGAATACGAGGAATACATAACACTCCAAAATGAATATTATATCTTATCACGAAACATAGAAGTGAGATGTGGTATCGCATTTTAAGAAGCATTATAACTCTATTGCTACGATGCGTAGACATCTGCAAACGCTATTTCCTAGCATGGAAGTGTCGCATTTACAATCTTTTGAAGTGGATACGAGGTATACATAACACTCCACAATGAATATTATATCTTATCACGAAACATAGAAATGGAATGCGACATCTCGTTTTAAGGAGCATTAGAACTCCATTCTTACGATACGTGGTCATCTGGAAACGCTATTTCCTAGCAAGGAAGTGTCGCTTTTACATTCTTTTGAAGTGAATAAGAGGTATACATGACACTTCGCAATGGATATTATATCTTATCATAAAACATAGAAGTGAGATGCGATATCGCGTTTTAAGAATCATTGGAACTCTATTGTTTCCACAAGTAGTCATCTGGAAACGCTATTTACTAGGAAGGAAGTGTCGCACTTACATCTCTTTGAAGTGAATACGAGGTATACATGACACTTCGCAATGAATATTATATCTGATCATGAAACATAGAAATGAGATGCGACATCGCGTTTTGAGAAGCAGTAGAACCCTATTGCTTCGATACGTAGACATCTGCAAACGCTATTTCCTAGCATGGAAGTGTCTTATTTACATTCTTTTGAAGTGAATACGAGGTATACATGACACTCCGCAATGAATATTATATCTTATCATCAAACATAGGAATGAGGTGCTATATTGCGTTTTGAGAAGCATTAGAACTCTATTGCTAATATACGTAGACATCTGCAAACTCTATTTCCTACCATGGAAATGTCGCACTTACATTCCATTGAAGTGAATACGAGGTATACATAACATTACACAATGAATATAATATCTTATTACGAAACATAGAAATGAAATACGACATCTCGTTTTCAAAAGCATAAGTACTCTATTGCTGTGATACGTAGACATCTGCATACGCTATTTCCTAGCATGGAAGTGTCGCATTTACATTCTTTTGAAGTGAATACGAGGTATACATGACACTTCGCAATGATTATTATATCTTATCATGAAACATAGAAGTGAGATGCGATATCGCGTCTTATAAGCATTAGAACTCTATTGGTGCGAAAGGAAGGCATCTGCAAACGCTATTTCCTAGCATGCAAGTGTCGCATTTACATTCTTTTGAAGTGAATACGAGGTATACATGACACTTCGCAATGAATATTATATCTTATCAAGAAACATAGTGGAAATATGCGATATCGCGTTCTAAGAAGCATTAGAACTCTACTTTTACGATACGTAGGCATCTGCAAACAATATTTCCTAGCAAGGAAGTGTCGCATTTACAATCTTTTGAAGTGAATACGAGGCATACATGACACTTCGCAATGAAAATTTTATCTTATCTCGAAACATAGAAGTGGGATGTGATATCGCGTTTTAAGAAGCATTAGAACTCTATTGCTACGATACGCAGACATCTGCAAACGCTATTTCCTAGCAAGGAAGTTTCGCATTTACATTCTTTTGAAGTGAATACGATGTATACATAACACTCCACAATGAATATTATATCTTATCACGAAGCATAGAAACGAAATGCGGCATCTCGTTTTAAGAAGCATCAGAACTCTACTGCTACCATACGTAGACATCTGCAAACGCTATTTCCTAGCATGGAAGTGTCTTATTTACATTCTTTTGAAGTGAATACGAGGTATACATGTCACTCCGCAATGAATATTATATCTTATCATGAAACATAGAAGTGAGATGCGATATCGCGTTCTAAGAAGCATTAGAACCCTATTGCTACGATATGTAGACACCTGCAAACGCAACTTCCTAGCATGGAAGTGTCGCCTTTACATTCTTTTGAAGTGAATACGAGGTATACATGACACTTCGCAATAAATATTATATCTTATCATGAAACATAGAAGTGAGATGCGATATCGCGTTTTAAGAAGCACTAGTACTCTATTGCTGTGATACGTAGACATCTGCAAACAATATTTCCCAGCAAGGAAGTGTCGCATTTACATTCTTGTGAAGTGAAATCGAGGTATACATGACACTTCGCAATGCATATTATATCTGATCATGAAACATAGATGTGAGATGCGATATCGCGTTTTAAGAAGCATTAGAAATCTATTTTTACGATACGTAGACATCTGCAAACAATATTTCCTAGCAAGGAAGTGTCGCATTTACATTCTTTTGAAACGAATACGAGGTATACATAACACTCCACAATGAATATTATGTCTTATCACGAAACATAGAAATGAAATGCGACATCTCGTTTTAAGAAGCATTAGAACTCTCTTGCTACGATACGTAGACATATGCAAACCCTAATTCCTAGCATGGAAGAGTCGCATTTACATTCCATTGAAGTGAATACGAGGTGTGCATGTCATTTCGCAATGGATATTATATCTTGACATGAAACACAGAAATGAGATGCGATATCTCGTTTTAAGAAGTATTAGATCTCCATTCTTACGATACGTGGTCATCTGGAAACGCTATTTCCTAGCAAGGAAGTGTCGCAATTACATTCTTTTGAAGTGAATACGAGGTATACATGACACTTCGCAATGAATATTATGTCTTATCACGAAACATAGAAATGAAATGCGACATCTCGTTTTAAGTAGCATTAGAATTCTATTGCTACGATACGTAGGCATCTGCAAAGGCTATTTCCTAGCATGGAAGGGTCGCATTTACATTCTTTTGAAGTGAATACGAGGTATACATAGCACTCCATATTGAATATTATATCTTATCATGATACATAGCTGTGAGATGCGATATCGCGTTTTAAGAAGCATTAGAACTCTATTGCTATGATGCGTAGACATCTGCATATGTTATTTCCTAGGTAGGAAGTGTCGCATTTACATCCTTTCAAGTGAATACGAGGTATACATAGCATTCCACAATGAATATTATATCTTATCTCGAAACATAGAAGTGAGATGCGATATCGCTGATTAAGAAGCACTAGAACACTATTGCTACGATGCGTAGATATCTGCAAATGTTATTTCCTAGGAAGGAAGTGTCGCATATACATTCTTTTGAAGTGAATACGAGGTATACATGACACTTCGCAATATATATTATATCTTATCATGAAACATGGAAGTGAGATGCGATATCGCGTTTTGAGAAGCATTAGAACTCTATTGCTAATATACGTAGACATCTGCAAACTCTATTTCCTAGCATGGACATGTCGCACTTACATTCCACTGAAGTGAATACAAGGTATACATAACATTACACAATGAATATTATATCTTATTACGAAACATAGAAATGAAATACGACATCTCGTTTTAAGAAGCATTAGTACTCTATTGCTGTGGTACGTAGACATCTGCAAACAGTATTTCCTAGCAAGGAAGTGTCGCATTTACATTCTTGTGAAGTGAAGTCGAGGTATACATGACACTTCGCAATGAATATTATATCTTATCATGAAACATAGAGGAGAGATGCGATATCGCGTTCTAAGAAGCATTAGAACCCTATTGCTACGATGCGTAGACATCTGCAAACGCTACTTCCTAGCATGGAAGTGTCGCATTTACATTCTTTTGAAGTGAATACGAGGTATACATGACACTTCGCAATGAATATTATATCTTATCATGAAACATAGAAGTGAGATGCGATATCGGGTTTTAAGAAGCATTAGTACTCTATTGCTGTGATACGTAGACGTCTGCAAACAATATTTCCCAGCAAGGAAGTGTCGCATTTACATTCTTGTGAAGTGAAGTCGAGGTATACATGACACTTCGCTATGAATATTATATCTTATCATGAAACATAGAAGAGAGATGCGATATCGCGTTTAGGAAGCATTAGAACACTATTGCTGCGATACGTAGACATCTGCAAAGGCTATTTCCTAGCATGGAAGTATGGCATTTATATTCTTTTGAAGTGAATACGAGATATACATGACACTTCGCAGTGAATATTATATCTTATCATGAAACATAGGACTGAGGTGCTATATCGCGGTTTGAGAAGCATTAGAACTCTATTGCTAATATACGTAAACATCTGCAAACTCTATTTCCTAGCAAGGAAATTTCGCACTTACATTCCACTGAAGTGAATACGAGGTGTACATAACATTACACAATGAATATTATATCTTATACGAAACATAGAAATGAAATACGACATCTCGTTTTAAGAAGCATTAGTACTCTATTGCTGTGATACGTAGACATCTGCAAACAATATTTCCCAGCAAGGAAGTGTCGCATTTACATTCTTGTGAAGTGAATACGAGGTATACATAACACTCCACAATGTATATTATATCTAATCAGGAAACATAGAAATGGAATGCGGCATCTAGTTTTAGGAAGCATTAGAACTCTATTGCTACGATACGTAGACATCTGCAAACGCTATTTCCTAGCATGGAAGTGTCATATTTACATTCTTTTGAAGTGAATACGAGGTATACATGACACATCGCAATGAATATTATATCTTATCATGAAACATAGAAGTGAGATTCGATATCGCGTTCTAAGAAGCATTAGAACTCTATTGCTACGACACGTAGACATCTGCAAACGCTATTTCCTAGCATGGAAGTGTCTTATTTACGTTCCTTTGAAGTCAATACGAGGTATACATGACACATCGCAATGAATATTATATCTTATCATGAAACATAGAAGTGAGATTCGATATCGCGTTCTAAGAAGCATTAGAACTCTATTGCTACGATACGTAGACATCTGCAAACGCTATATCCTAGCATGGAAGTGTCGCATTTACATTCTTTTGAAGTGAGTACGAGGTATACATGACACATCGCAATGAATATTATATCTTATCATGAAACATAGGAGTGAGATGCGATATCGCGTTCTAAGCAGCATTAGAACTCTATTGCTACAATACGTAGACATCTGCAAACGCTATTTCCTAGCAAGGAAGTGTCTTATTTACATTCTTTTGAAGTGAGTACGAGGTATACATGACTCTTCGCAATGAATATTATATCTTATCATGAAACATAGAAGTGAGATGCGATATGGCATTTTAAGAATCATTAGAACTTTCTTGTTTCGACACGTAGTCATCTGGAAACGCTATTTCCTAGCAAGGAAGTGTCGCATTTACATCCTTTTGAAGTGAATACGAGGTATACATGACACTTCGCAATGAATATTATATCTTATCATGAAACATAGAAGCGAGATGCGATATCGCGTTTTAAGAAGCATTAGAACTCTATTGCCTCGACGCGTAGACATCTGCAGACGCTATTTCCTAGCATGGAAGTGTCGCATTTATATTCTTTTGAAGTGATTACGAGGTATACCTGACACTTCGCGATGAATATTATATCTTATCACGAAACATATAAATGAGATGCGATATCGCGATTTAAGTAGCATTAGAACAATATTGCTACGATACGTAGACATCTGAACACGCCATTCCCTAGCAAGGAAGTGTCGCATTTACATTCGTTTGGAGGGAATACGAGGTATACATGACACTTCGCAATGAATATTATATCTTATCATGAAGCATAGAAATGAGATGCGATATCGCGTTTTAAGAAGCATTAGAACCCTATTGCTACGATACGTAGACATCTGCAAACGCTCTTTCCTAGCACGGAAGTGTCGCATTTACATTCTTTTGTAGTGAATACGAGGTATACATAACACTCTACAATGAATACTATATCTTATCACGAAACATAGAAGTGAGATGCGATATCGCGATTTAAGAAGCGCTAGAACTCTATTGCTACGATGCCTAGACATCTGCAAACGCTATTTCCTAGCATGGAAGTGTCGCATTTACATACTTTTGAAGTGAATACGAGATATACATGACACTTCGCAATGAATATTATATCTTATCATGAAACATAGGAATGACGTGCTATATCGCGTTTTGAGAAGCATTAGAACTCTATTGCTATTATACGTAGACATCTGCAACCTCTATTTCCTAGCAAGGAAATGTCGCACTTACATACCATTGAAGTGAATACGAGGTATACATAACATTACACAATGAATATTATATCTTATTATGAAACATAGAGATTAAATGCGACATCTCGTTTTAAGAAGCATTAGTACTCTATTGTTGTGATACGTGGACATCTGCAAACAATATTTCCTAGCAAGGAAGTGTCGCATTTACATTCATGTGAAGTGAAATCGAGGTATACATGACACTTCGCAATGAATATTATATCTTTTCATAAAACATAGGAATGAGTTGCGATATCGCGTTTTGAGAAGCATTAGAACTCTATTGCTAGGATACGTAGACATCTGTAAACGCTATTTCCTAGCATGGAAGTTTCGCATTTACATTCTTTTGAAGTGAATACGAGGTATACATAACTCTTCGCAATGAATATTATATCTTATCATGAAACATAGAAGTGAGATGCGATATGGCATTTTAAGAATCATTAGAACACTATTGCTACGATACGTAGACATCTGCAAACGTTATTTCCTAGCATGTAAGTGTCGCATTTACATTCCTTTGAAGTGAATACGAGGTATACGTGACACTTCGCAATGAATATTATATCTTTTCATAAAAAATAGGAATGAGTTGCGATATCGCGTTATGAGAAGCATTAGAACTCTATTGCTAGGATACGTAGACATCTGTAAACGCTATTTCCTAGCATGGAAGTTTCGCATTTACATTCTTTTGAAGTGAATGCGAGATATACATGACACTTCGCAACTAATATTATATCTTGTCATGAAACATAGGAATGAGTTGCGATTTCGCGTTTTGAGAAGCATTAGAGCTCTACTGCGACGATACGTAGACATCTGCAAACAACATTTCCTAGCAAGGAAGTGTCGCATCTACATTCTTTTGAAGTGAATACGATGTATACATGACACTTGCAATGAATATTATACCTTATCACAAAACATAGAAATGAGATGCGATATCGTGATTTAAGAGGCACTAGAACTTCATTGCTACGATACGTAGACATCTGCAAACAATATTTCCTAGCAAGGAAGTGTCACATTTACATTCTTTTGAAGTGAGTACGAGGTATACATGACACTTAGCAATGAATATTATATCTTATCATGAAACATAGAAGTGAGATGCGATATGGCATTTTAAGAATCATTAGAACTCTATTGCTACGATACGTAGACATCTGCAAACGCTATTTCCTAGCATGTAAGTGTCGCATTTACATTCTTTTGAAGTGAATACGAGGTATACATGGCACTTCGCAATTAATATTATATCTTATCATGAAACATAGGAATGAGTTGCGATTTCGCGTTTTGAGAGGCATTAGAGCTCTATTGCGACGATACGTAGACATCTGCAAACAATATTTCCTAGCATGAAAGTGTCGCATTTACATTCTTTTGAAGTGAATACGATGTATACATGACACTTCGCAATGAATATTATACCTTATCACGAAACATAGGAATGAGATGCGATATCGTGATTTAAGAAGCACTAGAACTTCATTGCTACGATACGTAGACATCTGCAAATAATATATCCTAGCAAGGAAGTGTCGCACTTACATACTTTTGAAGTAAATACGAGGTATGCATAACATTACACAATGAATATTATACCTTATTACGGAACATAGAAATTAAATACGACATCTCGTTTTAAGAAGCATTAGTACTCTATTGCTGTGATACGTAGACATCTTGCAAACAATATTTCCTAGCATGGAAGTGTCGCATTTACATTCTTGTGAAGTGAAATCGAGGTTTACATGACACTTCGCAATGAATATTATATCTTATCATGAAACATAGAAGTGTGATGCAATATCGCGTTTTAAGAAGCACTAGAACTCTATTGCTACGATACGTAGACATCGGCAAACAATATTTCCTAGCAAGGAAGTGTCGCACTTACATCCTTTTGAAGTGAATACGAGGTATACATAACACACCACAATGAATATTATATCTTATTACGAAACATAGAAATGAAATGCGACATCTCGTTCTGAGAAGCATTAGAACTCTATTGCTACGATACGTTGACATCTGCAAGCGCTATTTCCTAGCATGGAAGTGTCGCATTTACATTCTTTTGAAGTGAATACGTGGCATACATGACACTTCGCAATAAATATTATATCTTATCATGAAAGATAGAAGTGAGATGCGATATCGCGTTTTATGAAGCATTAGAACCCTATTGCTACAATACGTAGACATCTGCAAACGCTACTTCCTAGCAAGGAAGTGTCGCACTTACATCCTTTTGAAGTGAATACGAGGTATACATAACACACCACAATGAATATTATATCTTATTACGAAACATAGAAATGAAATGCGACATCTCGTTCTGAGAAGCATTAGAACTCTATTGCTACGATACGTTGACATCTGCAAGCGCTATTTCCTAGCATGGAAGTGTCGCATTTACATTCTTTTGAAGTGAATACGTGGCATACATGACACTTCGCAATAAATATTATATCTTATCATGAAAGATAGAAGTGAGATGCGATATCGCGTTTTATGAAGCATTAGAACCCTATTGCTACAATACGTAGACATCTGCAAACGCTACTTCCTAGCATGGAAGTGTCGCATTTACATTCTTTTGAAGTCAATACGAGGTATACATGACACTTCGCAATGAATATTATATCTTATCATGAAACATAGAAGTGAGATGCGATATGGCATTTTAAGAATCATTAGAACTTTTTTGTTTCGACACGTAGTCATCTGGAAACGCTATTTCCTAGCAAGGAAGTGTCGCATTTACATCCTTTTGAAGTGAATACGAGGTATACATGACACTTCGCAATGAATATTATATCTTATCATGAAACATAGAAGTGAGATGCGATATCGCGTTTTAAGAAGCATTAGAACTCTATTGCCTCGACGCGTAGACATCTGCAGACGCTATTTCCTAGCATGGAAGTGTCGCATTTATATTCTTTTGAAGTGATTACGAGGTATACCTGACACTTCGCGATGAATATTATATCTTATCACGAAACATATAAATGAGATGCGTTATCGCGATTTAAGTAGCATTAGAACTCTATTGCTACGATACGTAGACATCTGAATACGCCATTTCCTAGCAAGGAAGTGTCGCATTTACATTCGTTTGGAGGGAATACGAGGTATACATGACACTTCGCAATGAATATTATATCTTATCACGAAACATAGAAGTGTGATGCGATATCGCGTTTTAAGAAGCAATAGAACTCTATTGCCTCGACGCGTAGACAGCTGCATACGCAATTTCCTAGCATGGAAGTGTCGCATTTACATTCTTTTGAAGTGAATACGAGGTGTACATTACACTTCGCAATGAATATTATATCTTATCAGGAACCATAGAAATGGGATGCTATAACGCGTTTTGAGAAGCATTAGAATTCTATTGCTACGATACGTAGACATCTGCAATCGCTATTTCCTAGCAACCAATAGTCGCATTTACATTCTTTTGAAATGAATTCGAGGTTTACATGACACTTCGGAATGAATATTATAACTTATTACAAAACATAGAAATGAGATGCGATATCGCGATCTAAGAAGCATTAGAACTCTATTGCTACGATACGTAGGCATCTGCAAACGCTATGCCCTAGCAAGGAATAGTCGCATTTACATTCTTTTGATGTGAATACGAGGAATACATGACACTTCGCAATGAATATTATATCTTATCACGAAACATATAAATGAGATGCGATATCGCGATTTAAGTAGCATTAGAACAATATTGCTACGATACGTAGACATCTGAACACGCCATTCCCTAGCAAGGAAGTGTCGCATTTACATCCGTTTGGAGGGAATACGAGGTATACATGACACTTCGCAATGAATATTATATCTTATCATGAAACATAGAAATGAGATGCTATATCTCGTTTTGAGAAGCATTAGAACTCCTTTGCTCCGATACGTAGTCATCTGCAAACGCTATTTCCTAGCAAGGAAGATTCGCATTTACATTCTTTTGAAGTGAATACGAGGTATACATGACACTTCGCAATGAACATTATATCTTATCATGTATCATAAAAGTGAGATGCGATATCGCGTTTTAAGAAGCATTAGAACCCTATTGCCTCGATGCGGAGATATCTGCAAAGGCTATTTCCTAGCATGGAAATGTCACATTTGCATTCTTTTGAAGTGAATACGAGCTGTACATGACACATCGCAAAAGAATATTATATCTTATCATGAAACTTAGAAATGAGATGCGATATCGAGATATAAGTAGCATTAGAACTCTTTTGCTACCATACGTAGACATCTGAATACGCTACTTCCTAGCAGGGAAGTGTCGCATTTACATTCGTTTGGAGTGAATACCAGGTATACATGACACTTCGCAATGAATATTATATCTTATCATAAAGCATAGAAATGAGATGCGATATCTCGTTTTGAGAAGTATTAGAACTCCATTGCTACGATACGTAGTCATCTGCAAACGCTATTTCCTAGCAAGGAAGATTAGCATTTACATTCTTTTGAAGTGAATACGAGGTATATATGACACTTCGCAATGAACATTATATCTTATCATGTAACATAAAAGTGAGATGCGATATCGCGTCTTAAGAAGAATTAGAACCCTATTTCCTCGATGCGGAGATATCTGCAAACGCTATTTCCTAGCATGGAAGTGTCGCATTTACATTCGTTTGGAGGGAATACTAGGTATACATGACACTTCGCAATGAATATTATATCTTATAATGTAACATAGAAGAGAGATTCGATATCGCGTTTTAAGAAGCATTAGAACTCTATTGCCTCGACGCGTAGACATCTGCAGACGCTATTTCCTAGCATGGAAGTGTCGCATTTACATTCTTTTGAAGTGAATACGAGGTGTATATGACACTCCGCAATGAATATTATATCTTATCAGGAAACTTAGAAATGAGATGCGATATCGCGTTTTGAGAAGCATTAGAACTCTATTGCTACGATACGTAGACATCTGCAATCGCTATTTCCTAGCAACCAATAGTCGCATTTACATTCTTTTGAAGTGAATTCGAGGTTTACATGACACTTCGGAATGAATATTATAACATATCACGAAACATAGAAATGAGATGCGATATCGCGAAATAAGAAGCATTAGAAATCTATTGCTACGACACGTAGGCATCTGCAAACGCTATGCCCTAGCAAGGAATAGTCGCATTTACATTCTTTTGATGTGAATACGAGGTATACATGACACTTCGCAATGAATATTATATCTTATAATGAAACCTAGAATTTAGATGCGATATCGCGTTTTAAGAAGCATTAGAACTCTATTGCCTCGACGCGTAGACATCTGCAGACGCTATTTCCTCGCATGGAAGTGTCGCATTTACATTCTTTTGAAGTGAATACGAGGTATACATGACACTTCGCGATGAATATTGTATTTTATCACGAAACATATAAATGAGATGCGATATCGCGATTTAAGTAGCATTAGAACTCTATTGCTACGATACGTAGGCATCTGAATACGCCATTTCCTAGCAAGGAAGTGTCGCATTTACATTCGTTTGGAGGGAATACGAGGTATACATGACACTTCGCAATGAATATTATATCTTATCATGAAACATAGAAGTGTGATGCGATATCGCGTTTTAAGAAGCACTAGAACCCTATTGCCTCGATGCGGAGATATCCGCAAAGGCTATTTCCTAGCATGGAAATGTCACATTTACATTCTTTTGAAGTGAATACGAAGTATACCTGACACTTCGCGATGAATATTATATCTTATCACGAAACATATAAAGGAGATGCGATATCGCGACTTAAGTAGCATTAGAATTCTATTGCTACGATACGTAGACATCTGAATACGCCATTTCCTAGCAAGGAAGTGTCGCATTTACATCTGTTTGGAGGGAATACGAGGTATACATGACACTTCGCAATGAATATTATATCTTATCATGAAACATAGAAGTGTGATGCGATATCGCGTTTTAAGAAGCATTAGAACCCTATTGCCTCGACGCGTAGACAGCTGCATACGCTATTTCCTAGCATGGAAGTGTCGCATTTACATTCTTCTGAAGTGAATACGAGGTGTACATTACACTTCGCAATGAATATTATATCTCATCAGGAACCATAGAAATGAGATGCTATAACGCGCTTTGAGAAGCATTAGAATTCTATTGCTACGATACGTAGACATCTGCAATCGCTATTTCCTAGCAACCAATAGTCGCATTTACATTCTTTTGGAGTGAATACGAGGTATACATCACATTTCGCAATGAATATTATATCTTATCATCAAACATAGAAATGAGATGCGATATCGCGTTTTAAGAGGCGTTAGAACTCCATTGCTACGATACATAGACCTCTGCAAACGCTATTTCCTTGAAAGGAAGTGTCGCATTTACATTCTTTTGAAGTGAAGAGGAGGTGTACATGACACTTCGCAATGAATATTATACCCTATCATGAAACATAGAACTGAGATGCGAAATCGCGTTTTATGAACCACTGGAGCTATAATGCTACGATTCGTAGACAACTGGAAACGCATTTCCTAGCAAGGATGTGTGGCAGTAACATTCTTTTGAACTGTTGACGAGGTATACATGCCACTCCGCAATGCATATTACATCTTATCATGAAACATAGAACTGAGATGCGATATCCCGTTTTAAGAATCATTAGAGCTCTAATGCTTCGATTCATAGACAACTGGAAACGCATTTCCTAGCTAGGAAGTGGGGCATTTACATTCTTTTGAACTGTATCCGAGGTATACATGACACTTCGCAATGAATATTATATCTTATCATGAAAGATAGAAATGAGATGCGATATCGCGTTTTGACAAGCATAAGAACTCTATTGCTACTATACGTAGACATCTGCAAACGCTACTTCCTTGCTAGGAAGTGTCGCATTTACATTCTTTTGAAGTGAATACGAAGTATACATAACACATCGCAATGAATATTATATCTTATCATGAAACATAGAAAGGAGATGCGATATCTCGTTTTGGGAAGCATTAGAACTGTATTGGTACGATACGTCGACATCTGCAAACGCTATATCCTAGCAAGGAGGTGTCGCATTTACATTCTTCTGAAGTGAATACGAGCTATACATGACTCTTCGCTATGAATATTATATCTTATCATGAAACATAGAAATTAGATGCGATATCGCGATATAAGAGACATTAGAACTCTATTGCTTCGATATGTGGACATCTAGAAACGTCATTTCTTAGCTAGGACGTGCGGCATGTATATTCTTGTGAAGTGCAGACGGGGTATACGTAACACTTCGCAGTGAATATTCCATCCTATCATGAAACATAGAATTGATATGCGATATCGCGTTTAAAGAATCATTACAACTCCATTGCTTCGATACGTAGACATCTGGTAACGCATTTCCTAGCAAGGATGTGTGGCATTTACATTCTTTTGGAGTGTAGACGAGGTATACGTAACACTTTGCAAGGAATATTATATCCTATTCTGAAACATAGAATTGAGATGCAATATCGCGCTTTAAGAAGCAGTAGAACTCTAATCCTTCGATACATGGTCATCTGGAAACGCTATTACCTAGCAAGGAAGTGTGGCATTTACATTCATTTGAAGTGTAAGCGAGGTATACATGCTACTTGGCAATGAAAATTATATCTTATCATGAAACATAGAAATGAGATGCGACATCTCGTTTTAAGAAGCATTAGTACACTATTGTTTCGATACGTAGTCATCTGCAATCGTTATTTCCCAGCAAGGAAGAGTCGCATTTACATACATTTGAAGTGAATACGAGGTATAAGTGACACTTCGCAATGAATAATAGATCCTATCGTGAAACATAGAAATGAGATGCGATATCGCGTTTTAAGAAGTGTCAGAACTCTATTTCTACGATACGAAGACATCTGCAAACGCTATTTCCTAGCAAGGAAGTGTCGCATTTACATTCCTTTGAAGTGAATACGAGGTACAAGTGACACTTCGCAATGAATAATAGATCTTATCATGAAACAAAGAAATGAGATGCGATATCGTGTTTTAAGAAGCTTTAGAACTCTATTGCTTCGATACGTAGACATTTGCAAACGCTATTACATAGCAAGGAAGTGTCGCATTTACATTCTTTACATGTGAATACGAGGAATATATGACACTTCGCAATGAATATTTTATCTTGCCATGAAACATAGAAATGAGATGCGATTACGCGTTTTGAGAGACATTAGAACTCTATTGCTACGACACGTAGACATCTGCAAACGCTATTTCCTAGCATGGAAGTGTCGCATTTACATTCGTTTGAAGTGAATACGAGATATACATGACACTTCGCAATGAATATTATATCTTATCATGAAACATAGGAATGAGGTGCCATATCGCATTTTGAGAAGTAATAGAACTCTATTGCTACGATACGTAGACATCTGCAAACGCTATTTCCTAGCATGGAAGTGTCGCATTTACATTCTTTTGATGTGACTACGAGGTATACATGACACTTCGCAATGAATATTATACCTTACCATGAAACATAAATGGGAGATGCGATATCGCGTTTTAGGAAGCATTGCAGCTCTATTGCTACGATACGTAGACATCTGCAACCGCTACTTCCTAGCATGGAAGTGTCGCATTTACATTCATTTGAAGTGAATACGAAGTATACATGACACTTCACAATGAATATTATATCTTATCATGAAACATAGAAGAGAGATGCAATATCGCGTTTTAGGAAGCATTGGAACTCTATTGCTGCGATACGTAGACATCTGCAAACGCTATTTCCTAGCATGGAAGTGTCGCGTTTACATTCTTTTGATGTGAATACGAGATATACATGACACTTCGCAATGAATATTATATCTTATCATGAAACATAGAAGTGAGATGCGATATCGCGTTCTAAGAAGCACTAGAACTCTACGATACGTAGACATCTGCAAACGCTATTTCCTAGCATGGAAGTGTCGCATTTACATTCTTTTGATGTGAATACGAGATATACATGACACTTCGCAATGAATATTATATCTTCTCATGAAACATAGCAGTGAGATGCGATATCGCGTTTTAAGAAGCATTAGAACTCTATTGCTACGATACGTAGACATCTGCAGAAGCTATTTCCTAGCATGGAAGTGTCGCATTTACATTCACTTGAAGTGAATACGCTGTATACATGACACTTTCAATGAATATTATACCTTATCATGAAACATAGAAGAGAGATGCGATATCGCGTTTTAGGAAGCATTAGAACTCTATTGCTGCGATACGTAGACATCTGCAAACGCTATTTCCTAGCATGGAAGTGTCGCATTTACATTCACTTGAAGTGAATACGAGGTATACATGACGCTTCGCAATGAATATTATACCTTATCATGAAACATAGCAGTGAGATGCGATATCGCGTTTTAGGAAGCATTAGAACTCTATTGCTACGATACGTAGACATCTGCAAACGCTGTTTCCTAGCAAGGAAGTGTCGCATTTACATTCATTTGAAGTAAATACGAGGTATACATGACGCTTCGCAATGAATATTATACCTTCTCATGAAACATAGAAGAGAGATGCAATATCGCGTTTTAGGAAGCATTGGAACTCTATTGCTGCAATACGTAGACATCTGCAAACGCTATTTCCTAGCATGGAAGTGTCGCGTTTACATTCTTTTGATGTGATACGAGATATACATGACACTTCGCAATGAATATTATATCTTATCATGAAACATAGGAATGAGGTGCTATATCGAGTTTTGAGAAGCATTAGAACTCTATTGCCTATATACGTAGACATCTGCAAACTCTATTTCCTAGCAAGGAAATTTCGCACTTACATTCCACTGAAGTGAATACGAGGTATACATAACATTACACAATGAATATTATATCTTATTACGAAACATAGAAATGAAATACGACATCTCGTTTTAAGAAGCATTAGTACTCTATTGCTGTGATACGTAGACATCTGCAAACAATATTTCCTTGCAAGGAAGTGTCGCATTTACATTCTTGTGAAGTGAAATCGAGGTATACATGACACTTCAAATGAATATTATATCTTATCATGAAACATAGATGTGTGATGCGATATCGCATTTTAAGAAGCATTAGAACCCTATTGCTACGATACGTAGACATCTGCAAACGCCACTTCCTAGCATGGAAGTGTCGCATTTACATTCTTTTGAAGTGAATACGAGGTATACATGACACTTCGCAATGAATATTATATCTTATCATGAAACATAGAAGTGAGATGCGATATCGCGTTCTAAGAAGCACTAGAACTCTACGATACGTAGACATCTGCAAACGCTATTTCCTAGCATGGAAGTGTCGCATTTACATTCATTTGAAGTGAATACGAGGTATACATGACACTTCGTAATGAATATTATACCTTATCATGAAACATAGAAGAGTGATGCGATATCGCGTTTTAGGAAGCATTGGATCTCTATTGCTGCGATACGTAGACATCTGCAAACGCTATTTCCTAGCATGGAAGTATCGCATTTACATTCTTTTGAAGTGAATACGAGGTATACGTGACACTTCGCAATGAATATTATATCTCATCATGAAACATAGGAATGAGGTGCTATATCGCGTTTTGAGAAGCATTAGAACTCTATTGCTACGATACGTAGACATCTGCAGACCCTATTTCCTAGCATGGAAGTGTCGCATTTACATTCTTTTGATGTGAATACGAGATATACATGACACTTCGCAATGAATATTATATCTTATCATGAAACATAGGAATGAGGTGCTATATCGAGTTTTGAGAAGCATTAGAACTCTATTGCCTATATACGTAGACATCTGCAAACTCTATTTCCTAGCAAGGAAATTTCGCACTTACATTCCACTGAAGTGAATACGAGGTATACATAACATTACACAATGAATATTATACCTTATTACGAAACATAGAAATGAAATACGACATCTCGTTTTAAGAAGCATTAGTACTCTATTGCTGTGATACGTAGACATCTGCAAACGCTATTTCCTAGCATGGAAGTGTGGCATTTACTTTCTTTTGAAGTGAGTACGAGGTATACATATCACTCCATAATGAATATTATATCTTATCATGGAACATAGCAGTGAGATGCGATATCGCGTTTTAAGAAGCATTAGAACTCTATTGCTACGATACGTAGACATCTGCAAAGGCTATTCCCTAGCATGGAAGGGTCGCATTTACTTTCTTTTGAAGTGAGTACGAGGTATACATAACACTCCATAATGAATATTATAACTTATCATGAAACATAGCAGTGAGATGCGATATCGCGTTTTAAGAAGCATTAGAACTCTATTGCTACGATACGTAGACATCTGCAAACGCTATTTCCTAGCATGGAAGTGTCGCATTTACATTCATTTGAAGTGAAAACGAGGTATACATGACACTTCGCTATGAATATTATACCTTATCATGAAACATAGGAGTGAAATACGACATCTCGTTTTAAGAAGCATTAGTACTCCATTGCTGTGATACGTAGACATCTGCAAACAATATTTCCTAGCAGGGAAGTGTCGCATTTACATTCATTTGAAGTGAATACGAGATATACATGACACTTCGTAATGAATATTATACCTTATCATGAAACATAGAAGAGTGATGCGATATCGCGTTTTAGGAAGCATTGGAACTCTATTGCTGCGATACGTAGACATCTGCAAACGCTATTTCCTAGCATGGAAGTGTCGCATTTACATTCTTTTGAAGTGAATACGAGGTATACATGACACTTCGCAATGAATATTATATCTTATCATGAAACATAGGAATGAGGTGCTATATCGCGTTTTGAGAAGCATTAGAACTCTGTAGCTACGATACGTAGACATCTGCAAAGGCTATTTCCTAGCATGGAAGGGTCGCATTTACATTCTTTTGAAGTGAGTACGAGGTATACATGACACTTCGCAATGAATATTATATCTTATCATGAAACATAGCAGTGAGATGCGATATCGCGTTTTAAGAAGCATTAGAACTCTATTGCTACGATACGTAGACATCTGCAAACGCTATTTCCTAGCATGGAAGTGTCGCATTTACATTCATTTGAAGTGAATACGAGATATACATGACACTTCGTAATGAATATTATACCTTATCATGAAACATAGAAGAGTGATGCGATATCGCGTTTTAGGAAGCATTGGAACTCTATTGCTGCGATACGTAGACATCTGCAAACGCTATTTCCTAGCATGGAAGTGTCGCATTTACATTCTTTTGAAGTGAATACGAGGTATACATGACACTTCGCAATGAATATTATATCTTATCATGAAACATAGGAATGAGGTGCTATATCGCGTTTTGAGAAGCATTAGAACTCTGTAGCTACGATACGTAGACATCTGCAAAGGCTATTTCCTAGCATGGAAGGGTCGCATTTACATTCTTTTGAAGTGAGTACGAGGTATACATAACACTCCATAATGAATATTATATCTTATCATGAAACATAGCAGTGAGATGCGATATCGCGTTTTAAGAAGCATTAGAACTCTATTGCTACGATACGTAGACATCTGCAGAAGCTATTTCCTAGCATGGAAGTGTCGCATTTACATTCACTTGAAGTGAATACGCTGTATACATGACACTTTCAATGAATATTATACCTTATCATGAAACATAGAAGAGAGATGCGATATCGCGTTTTAGGAAGCATTAGAACTCTATTGCTGCGATACGTAGACATCCGCAACCGCTACTTCCTAGCATGGAAGTGTCGCATTTACATTCTTTTGAAGTGAATACGAGATATACATGACACTTCGCAATGAATATTATAGCTTATCATGAAACATAGGAATGAGGTGCTATATCGCGTTTTGAGAAGCATTAGAACTCTATTGCTATTATACGTAGACATCTGCAAACTCTATTTCCTAGCAAGGAAGTTTCGCACTTACATGCCACTGAAGTGTATACAAGGTATACATAACAGTACACAATGAATATTATATCTTATTACGAAACATAGAAGTGAAATACGACATCTCGTTTTAAGAAGCATTAGTACTCTATTGCTGTGATACATAGACATCTGCAAACTCTATTTCCTAGCAAGGAAATTTCGCACTTACATTTCACTGAAGTGAATACGAGGTATACATAAGATTACACAATGAATATTATATCTTATTACGAAACATAGAAATGAAATACGACATCTCGTTTTAAGAAGCATTAGTGCTCTATTGCTGTGATACGTAGACATCTGCAAACGCTATTTCCTAGCATGGAAGTGTCTTATTTACGTTCCTTTGAAGTGAATACGAGGTATACATGACACTTCGCAATGAATCTTATATCTTCTCATGAAACATAGCAGTGAGATGCGATATCGCGTTTTAAGAAGCATTAGAACTCTATTGCTGCGATACGTAGACATCTGCAAACGCTATTTCCTAGCAAGGAAATATCGCACTTACATTCCACTGAAGTGAATACGAGGTATACATAACATTACACAATGAATATTATATCTTATTACGGAACATAGAAATGAAATACGACATCTCGTTTTAAGAAGCATTAGTACTCTATTGCTGTGATACGTAGACATCTGCAAACGCTATTTCCTAGCATGGAAGTGTGGCATTTACATTCATTTGAAGTGAATACGAGGTATACATGACACTTCGTAGTGAATATTATATCTTATCATGAAACATAGAAGTGAGATGCGATGTCGCGTTCTAAGAAGCATTAGAACTATATTGCTACGATACGTAGACATCTGCAAACGCTATTTCCTAGCATGGAAGTGTCTTATTTACGTTCATTTGAAGTGAATACGAGGTATACATGACATTTCGCAATGAATATTATATCTTATCATGAAACATAGAAGTGTGATGCGATATCGCATTTTAAGAAGCATTAGAAACCTATTGCTACGATACGTAGACATCTGCAAACGCTACTTCCTAGCATGGAAGTGTCGCATTTACTTTCTTTTGAAGTGAGTACGAGGTATACATATCACTCCATAATGAATATTATATCTTATCATGAAACATAGCAGTGAGATGCGATATCGCGTTTTAAGAAGCATTAGAACTCTATTGCTACGATACGTAGACATCTGCAAAGGCTATTCCCTAGCATGGAAGGGTCGCATTTACTTTCTTTTGAAGTGAGTACGAGGTATACATATCACTCCATAATGAATATTATATCCTATCATGAAACATAGCAGTGAGATGCGATATCGCGTTCTAAGAAGCATTAGAACTCTATTGCTACGATACGTAGACATCTGCAAACGCTATTTCCTAGCATGGAAGTGTCGCATTTACATTCATTTGAAGTGAATACGAGGTATACATGACACTTCGCTATGAATATTATACCTTGTCATGAAACATAGAAGAGTGATGCGATATCGCGTTTTAGGAAGCATTGGATCTCTATTGCTGCGATACGTAGACATCTGCAAACGCTATTTCCTAGCATGGAAGTGTCGCATTTACATTCATTTGAAGTGAATACGAGGTATACATGACACTTCGTAATGAATATTATACCTTATCATGAAACATAGAAGAGTGATGCGATATCGCGTTATAGGAAGCATTGGATCTCTATTGCTGCGATACGTAGACATCTGCAAACGCTATTTCCTAGCATGGAAGTGTCGCATTTACATTCATTTGAAGTGAATATGAGGTATACATGACGCTTCGCAATGAATATTATACCTTCTCATGAAACATAGAAGAGAGATGCGATATCGCGTTTTAGGAAGCATTGGAACTCTATTGCTGCGATACGTAGACATCCGCAACCGCTATTTCCTAGCATGGAAGTGTCGCATTTACATTCTTTTGAAGTGAATACGAGATATACATGACACTTCGCAATGAATATTATAGCTTATCATGAAACATAGGAATGAGGTGCTATATCGCGTTTTGAGAAGCATTAGAAATCTATTGCTACGATACGTAGACATCTGCAAACGCTATTTCCTAGGATGGAAGGGTCGCATTTACATTCTTTTGAAGTGAGTACGAGGTATACATAACACTCCATAATGAATATTATATCTTCTCATGAAACATAGAAGAGAGATGCGATATCGCGTTTTAGGAAGCATTGGAACTCTGTTGCTGCAATACGTAGACATCTGCAAACGCTATTTCCTAGCATGGAAGTATCGCATTTACATTCTTTTGAAGTGAATACGAGGTATACGTGACACTTCGCAATGAATATTATATCTCATCATGAAACATAGGAATGAGGTGCTATATCGCGTTTTGAGAAGCATTAGAACTCTATTGCTACGATACGTAGACATCTGCAAACCCTATTTCCTAGCATGGAAGAGTCGCATTTACATTCTTTTGAAGTGAATACGAGGTATACATGACACTTCGCAATGAATATTATATCTTATCATGAAACGTAGGAATGAGGTGCTATATCGCGTTTTGAGAAGCATTAGAGCTCTATTGCTACGATACGTAAACATCTGCAAACGCTATTTCCTAGCATGGAAGTGTCTTATTTACGTTCTTTTGAAGTGAATACGTGGTATACATGACACTTCGCAATGAATATTATATCTTATCATGAACCATAGAAGTGAGATGCGATATCGCCTTCTAAGAAGCACTAGAACTCTATTGCTACGATACGTAGACATCTGCAAACGCTATTTCCTAGGATGGAAGGGTCGCATTTACATTCTTTTGAAGTGAGTACGAGGTATACATAACACTCCATAATGAATATTATATCTTCTCATGAAACATAGAAGAGAGATGCGATATCGCGTTTTAGGAAGCATTGGAACTCTATTGCTGCGATACGTAGACATCTGCAAACGCTATTTCCTAGCATGGAAGTGTCGCATTTACATGTTTTTGATGTGAATACGAGATATACATGACACTTCGCAATGAATATTATATCTTCTCATGAAACATAGCAGTGAGATGCGATATCGCGTTTTAAGAAGCATTAGAACTCTATTGCTACGATACGTAGACATCTGCAAACGCTATTTCCTAGCAAGGAAATTTCGCACTTACATTCCACTGAAGTGAATTCAAGGTATACATAACATTACACAATGAATATTATATCTTATTACGGAACATAGAAATGAAATACGACATCTCGTTTTAAGAAGCATTAGTACTCTATGGCTGTGATACGTAGACATCTGAAAACGCTATTTCCTAGCATGGAAGTGTCTTATTTACGTTCTTTTGAAGTGAATACGAGGTATACATGACACTTCGCAATGAATATTATATCTTATCATGAAACATAGATGTGAGATGCGATATCGCGTTTTAAGAAGCATTAGAACTCTATTGCTACGATACGTAGACATCTGCAAAACGCTATTTCCTAGCATGGAAGTGTCGCATTTACATTCTTTTGAAGTGAATATGAGGTATACATGACACTTCGCAATGAATATTATATCTTATCATGAAACATAGAAGTGAGATGCGATATCGCGTTCTAAGAAGCATTAGAACTCTATTGCTACGATACGTAGACATCTGCAAAGGCTATTCCCTAGCATGGAAGGGTCGCATTTACTTTCTTTTGAAGTGAGTACGAGGTATACATATCACTCCATAATGAATATTATAACTTATCATGAAACATAGCAGTGAGATGCGATATCGCGTTTTAAGAAGCATTAGAACTCTATTGCTACGATACGTAGACATCTGCAAACGCTATTTCCTAGCATGGAAGTGTCGCATTTACATTCATTTGAAGTGAATACGAGGTATACATGACACTTCGCTATGAATATTATACCTTATCATGAAACATAGGAGTGAAATACGACATCTCGTTTTAAGAAGCATTAGTACTCCATTGCTGTGATACGTAGACATCTGCAAACAATATTTCCTAGCAAGGAAGTGTCGCATTTACATTCTTTTGAAGTGAATACGTGGTATACATGGCACTTCGCAATGAATATTATACCTTATCATGAAACATAGAAGAGTGATGCGATATCGCGTTTTAGGAAGCATTGGAACCCTATTGCTGCGATACGTAGACATCTGCAAACGCTATTTCCTAGCATGGAAGTGTCGCATTTACATTCTTTTGAAGTGAATACGAGGTATACATGACACTTCGCAATGAATATTATATCTTATCATGAAACATAGGAATGAGGTGCTATATCGCGTTTTGAGAAGCATTAGAACTCTGTAGCTACGATACGTAGACATCTGCAAAGGCTATTTCCTAGCATGGAAGGGTCGCATTTACATTCTTTTGAAGTGAGTACGAGGTATACATAACACTCCATAATGAATATTATATCTTATCATGAAACATAGCAGTGAGATGCGATATCGCGTTTTAAGAAGCATTAGAACTCTATTGCTACGATACGTAGACATCTGCAGAAGCTATTTCCTAGCATGGAAGTGTCGCATTTACATTCACTTGAAGTGAATACGCTGTATACATGACACTTTCAATGAATATTATACCTTATCATGAAACATAGAAGAGAGATGCGATATCGCGTTTTAGGAAGCATTAGAACTCTATTGCTGCGATACGTAGACATCCGCAACCGCTATTTCCTAGCATGGAAGTGTCGCATTTACATTCTTTTGAAGTGAATACGAGATATACATGACACTTCGCAATGAATATTATAGCTTATCATGAAACATAGGAATGAGGTGCTATATCGCGTTTTGAGAAGCATTAGAACTCTATTGCTATTATACGTAGACATCTGCAAACTCTATTTCCTAGCAAGGAAGTTTCGCACTTACATGCCACTGAAGTGTATACGAGGTATACATAACAGTACACAATGAATATTATATCTTATTACGAAACATAGAAGTGAAATACGACATCTCGTTTTAAGATGCATTAGTACTCTATTGCTGTGATACGTAGACATCTGCAAACTCTATTTCCTAGCAAGGAAATTTCGCACTTACATTTCACTGAAGTGAATACGAGGTATACATAAGATTACACAATGAATATTATATCTTATTACGAAACATAGAAATGAAATACGACATCTCGTTTTAAGAAGCATTAGTGCTCTATTGCTGTGATACGTAGACATCTGCAAACGCTATTTCCTAGCATGGAAGTGTCTTATTTACGTTCCTTTGAAGTGAATACGAGGTATACATGACACTTCGCAATGAATCTTATATCTTCTCATGAAACATAGCAGTGAGATGCGATATCGCGTTTTAAGAAGCATTAGAACTCTATTGCTGCGATACGTAGACATCTGCAAACGCTATTTCCTAGCAAGGAAATATCGCACTTACATTCCACTGAAGTGAATACGAGGTATACATAACATTACACAATGAATATTATATCTTATTACGGAACATAGAAATGAAATACGACATCTCGTTTTAAGAAGCATTAGTACTCTATTGCTGTGATACGTAGACATCTGCAAACGCTATTTCCTAGCATGGAAGTGTGGCATTTACATTCATTTGAAGTGAATACGAGGTATACATGACACTTCGTAGTGAATATTATATCTTATCATGAAACATAGAAGTGAGATGCGATGTCGCGTTCTAAGAAGCATTAGAACTCTATTGCTACGATACGTAGACATCTGCAAACGCTATTTCCTAGCATGGAAGTGTCTTATTTACGTTCATTTGAAGTGAATACGAGGTATACATGACATTTCGCAATGAATATTATATCTTATCATGAAACATAGAAGTGTGATGCGATATCGCATTTTAAGAAGCATTAGAAACCTATTGCTACGATACGTAGACATCTGCAAACGCTACTTCCTAGCATGGAAGTGTCGCATTTACTTTCTTTTGAAGTGAGTACGAGGTATACATATCACTCCATAATGAATATTATATCTTATCATGAAACATAGCAGTGAGATGCGATATCGCGTTTTAAGAAGCATTAGAACTCTATTGCTACGATACGTAGACATCTGCAAAGGCTATTCCCTAGCATGGAAGGGTCGCATTTACTTTCTTTTGAAGTGAGTACGAGGTATACATATCACTCCATAATGAATATTATATCCTATCATGAAACATAGCAGTGAGATGCGATATCGCGTTCTAAGAAGCATTAGAACTCTATTGTTACGATACGTAGACATCTGCAAACGCTATTTCCTAGCATGGAAGTGTCGCATTTACATTCATTTGAAGTGAATACGAGGTATACATGACACTTCGCTATGAATATTATACCTTGTCATGAAACATAGAAGAGTGATGCGATATCGCGTTTTAGGAAGCATTGGATCTCTATTGCTGCGATACGTAGACATCTGCAAACGCTATTTCCTAGCATGGAAGTGTCGCATTTACATTCATTTGAAGTGAATACGAGGTATACATGACACTTCGTAATGAATATTATACCTTATCATGAAACATAGAAGAGTGATGCGATATCGCGTTTTAGGAAGCATTGGATCTCTATTGCTGCGATACGTAGACATCTGCAAACGCTATTTCCTAGCATGGAAGTGTCGCATTTACATTCATTTGAAGTGAATATGAGGTATACATGACGCTTCGCAATGAATATTATACCTTCTCATGAAACATAGAAGAGAGATGCGATATCGCGTTTTAGGAAGCATTGGAACTCTATTGCTGCGATACGTAGACATCCGCAACCGCTATTTCCTAGCATGGAAGTGTCGCATTTACATTCTTTTGAAGTGAATACGAGATATACATGACACTTCGCAATGAATATTATAGCTTATCATGAAACATAGGAATGAGGTGCTATATCGCGTTTTGAGAAGCATTAGAAATCTATTGCTACGATACGTAGACATCTGCAAACGCTATTTCCTAGGATGGAAGGGTCGCATTTACATTCTTTTGAAGTGAGTACGAGGTATACATAACACTCCATAATGAATATTATATCTTCTCATGAAACATAGAAGAGAGATGCGATATCGCGTTTTAGGAAGCATTGGAACTCTGTTGCTGCAATACGTAGACATCTGCAAACGCTATTTCCTAGCATGGAAGTGTCGCATTTACATTCTTTTGATGTGAATACGAGATATACATGACACTTCGCAATGAATATTATATCTTATCATGAAACATAGGAATGAGGTGCTATATCGAGTTTTGAGAAGCATTAGAAATCTATTGCTACGATACGTAGACATCTGCAAACGCTATTTCCTAGCATGGAAGTGTCGCATTTACATTCTTTTGAAGTGAATACGAGGTATACATGACACTTCGCAATGAATATTATATCTTATCATGAAACATAGCAGTGAGATGCGATATCGCGTTTTAAGAAGCATTAGTACTCTATTGCTGTGATACGTAGACATCTGCAAACAATATTTCCTTGCAAGGAAGAGTCGCATTTACATTCTTGTGAAGTGAAATCGAGGTATACATGACACTTCAAATGAATATTATATCTTATCATGAAACAGAGAAGTGTGATGCGATATCGCATTTTAAGAAGCATTAGAACCCTATTGCTACGATACGTAGACATCTGCAAACGCCACTTCCTAGCATGGAACTGTCGCATTTACATTCTTTTGAAGTGAATACGAGGTATACATGACACTTCGCAATGAATATTATATCTTATCATGAAACATAGAAGTGAGATGCGATATCGCGTTCTAAGAAGCACTAGATATCTACGATACGTAGACATCTGCAAACGCTATTTCCTAGCATGGAAGTGTCGCATTTACATTCATTTGAAGTGAATACGAGGTATACATGACACTTCGTAATGAATATTATACCTTATCATGAAACATAGAAGAGTGATGCGATATCGCGATTTAAGAAGCATTGGATCTCTATTGCTGCGATACGTAGACATCTGCAAACGCTATTTCCTAGCATGGAAGTATCGCATTTACATTCTTTTGAAGTGAATACGAGGTATACGTGACACTTCGCAATGAATATTATATCTCATCATGAAACATAGGAATGAGGTGCTATATCGCGTTTTGAGAAGCATTAGAACTCTATTGCTACGATACGTAGACATCTGCAAACCCTATTTCCTAGCATGGAAGAGTCGCATTTACATTCTTTTGAAGTGAATACGAGGTATACATGACACTTCGCAATGAATATTATATCTTATCATGAAACGTAGGAATGAGGTGCTATATCGCGTTTTGAGAAGCATTAGAGCTCTATTGCTACGATACGTAAACATCTGCAAACGCTATTTCCTAGCATGGAAGTGTCTTATTTACGTTCTTTTGAAGTGAATACGTGGTATACATGACACTTCGCAATGAATATTATATCTTATCATGAACCATAGAAGTGAGATGCGATATCGCCTTCTAAGAAGCACTAGAACTCTATTGCTACGATACGTAGACATCTGCAAACGCTATTTCCTAGGATGGAAGGGTCGCATTTACATTCTTTTGAAGTGAGTACGAGGTATACATAACACTCCATAATGAATATTATATCTTCTCATGAAACATAGAAGAGAGATGCGATATCGCGTTTTAGGAAGCATTGGAACTCTATTGCTGCGATACGTAGACATCTGCAAACGCTATTTCCTAGCATGGAAGTGTCGCATTTACATGTTTTTGATGTGAATACGAGATATACATGACACTTCGCAATGAATATTATATCTTCTCATGAAACATAGCAGTGAGATGCGATATCGCGTTTTAAGAAGCATTAGAACTCTATTGCTACGATACGTAGACATCTGCAAACGCTATTTCCTAGCAAGGAAATTTCGCACTTACATTCCACTGAAGTGAATACAAGGTATACATAACATTACACAATGAATATTATATCTTATTACGGAACATAGAAATGAAATACGACATCTCGTTTTAAGAAGCATTAGTACTCTATGGCTGTGATACGTAGACATCTGAAAACGCTATTTCCTAGCATGGAAGTGTCTTATTTACGTTCTTTTGAAGTGAATACGAGGTATACATGACACTTCGCAATGAATATTATATCTTATCATGAAACATAGATGTGAGATGCGATATCGCGTTTTAAGAAGCATTAGAACTCTATTGCTACGATACGTAGACATCTGCAAAACGCTATTTCCTAGCATGGAAGTGTCGCATTTACATTCTTTTGAAGTGAATATGAGGTATACATGACACTTCGCAATGAATATTATATCTTATCATGAAACATAGAAGTGAGATGTGATATCGCGTTCTAAGAAGCATTAGAACTCTATTGCTACGATACGTAGACATCTGCACACGCTATTTCCTAGCATGGAAGTGTCTTATTTACGTTCTTTTGAAGTGAATACGAGGTATACATGACACTTCGCAATGAATATTATATCTTATCATGAAACATAGGAATGAGGTGCTATATCGCGTTTTAGGAAGCATTGGAACTCTACTGCTGCGATACGTACACATCTGCAAACGCTATTTCCTAGCATGGAAGTGTCGCATTTACATGTTTTTGATGTGAATACGAGATATACATGACACTTCGCAATGAATATTATATCTTCTCATGAAACATAGCAGTGAGATGCGATATCGCGTTTTAAGAAGCATTAGAACTCTATTGCTACGATACGTAGACATCTGCAAACGCTATTTCCTAGCAAGGAAATTTCGCACTTACATTCCACTGAAGTGAATACAAGGTATACATAACATTACACAATGAATATTATATCTTATTACGGAACATAGAAATGAAATACGACATCTCGTTTTAAGAAGCATTAGTACTCTATTGCTGTGATACGTAGACATCTGCAAACGCTATTTCCTAGCATGGAAGTTCTTATTTACGTTCTTTTGAAGTGAATACGAGGTATACATGACACTTCGCAATGAATATTATATCTTATCATGAAATATAGATGTGAGATGCGATATCGCGTTTTAAGAAGCATTAGAACTCTATTGCTACGATACGTAGACATCTGCAAAACGCTATTTCCTAGCATGGAAGTGTCGCATTTACATTCTTTTGAAGTGAATATGAGGTATACATGACACTTCGCAATGAATATTATATCTTATCACGAAACATAGAAGTGAGATGCGATATCGCGTTCTAAGAAGCATTAGAACTCTATTGCTACGATACGTAGACATCTGCACACGCTATTTACTAGCATGGAAGTGTCTTATTTACGTTCTTTTGAAGTGAATACGAGGTATACATGACACTTCGCCATGAATATTATATCTTATCATGAAACATAGGAATGAGGTGCTATATCGCGTTTTGAGAAGCATTAGAGCTCTATTGCTACGATACGTAGACATCTGCAAACGCTATTTCCTAGCATGGAAGTGTCGCATTTACATTCATTTGAAGTGAATACGAGGTATACATGACGCTTCGCAGTGAATATTATACCTTATCATGAAACATAGAAGAGAGATGCGATATCGCGTTTTAGGAAGCATTGGAACTCTATTGCTGCGATACGTAGACATCTGCAACTGCTATTTCCTAGCATGGAAGTGTCGCATTTACATTCTTTTGAAGTGAATACGAGGTATACATGACACTTCGCAATGAATATTATATCTTATCATGAAACATAGGAATGAGTTGCGACATCTCGTTTTAAGAAGCATTAGAACTCTATTGCTACGATACGCAGACATCTGCAAACGCTATTTTCTAGCATGGAAGTGTCGCATTTACATTCATTTGAAGTGAATACGAGGTATACATGACACTTCGAAATGTATATTATACCTTATCATGAAACATAGAACAGTAATGCGATATCGCGTTTTAGGAAGCATTGGATCTCTATTGCTGCGATACGTAGACATCTGCAAACGCTATTTCCTAGCATGGAAGTGTCGCATTTACATTCTTCTGAAGTGAATACGAGGTATACATGACACTTCGCAATGAATATTATACCTTATCGTGAAACATAGAAGAGATATGCGATATCGCGTTTTAGAAAGCATTGGAACTCTATTGCTGCGATACGTAGACATCTGCAAACGCTATTTCCTAGCATGGAAGTGTCGCATTTACATTCTTTCGAAGTGAATACGAGGTATACATGACACTTCGCAATGAATATTATATCTTATCATGAAACATAGCAGTGAGATGCGATATCGCGTTTTAAGAAGCATTAGTACTCTATTGCTACGATACGCAGACATCTGCAAACGCTATTTCCTAGCATGGAAGTGTCGCATTTACATTCATTTGAAGTGAATACGAGGTATACATGACGCTTCGCAATGAATATTATACCTTATCATGAAACATAGCAGTGAGATGCGATATCGCGTTTTAGGAAGCATTAGAACTCTATTGCTACGATACGTAGACATCTGCAAACGCAATTTTCCTAGCATGGAAGTGTCGCATTTACATTCATTTGAAGTGAATACGTGGTATACATGACACTTCGTAATGAATATTATACCTTATCATGAAACATAGAAGAGTGATGCGATATTGCGTTTTAGGAAGCATTGGATCTCTATTGCTGCGATACGTAGACATCTGCAAACGCTATTTCCTAGCATGGAAGTGTCGCATTTACATTCTTTTGAAGTGAATACGAGGTATACATGACACTTCGCAATGAATATTATATCTTATCATGAAACATAGGAATGAGGTGCTATATCGCGTTTTGAGAAGCATTAGAACTCTATTGCTACGATACGTAGACATCTGCAAACGCTATTTCCTAGCATGGAAGTGTCGCATTTACATTCTTTTGAAGTGAATACGAGGTATACATGACACTTCGCAATGAATATTATACCTTATCATGAAACATAGGAATGAGTTGCGACATCTCGTTTTAAGAAGCATTAGAACTCTATTGCTACGATACGCAGACATCTGCAAACGCTATTTCCTAGCATGGAAGTGTCGCATTTACATTCATTTGAAGTGAATACGAGGTATACATGACACTTCGAAATGAATATTATACCTTATCATGAAACATAGAACAGTAATGCGATATCGCGTTTTAGGAAGCACTGGATCTCTATTGCTGCGATACGTAGACATCTGCAAACGCTATTTCCTAGCATGGAAGTGTCGCATTTACATTCTTTTGAAGTGAATACGAGGTATACATGACACTTCGCAATGAATATTATACCTTATCGTGAAACATAGAAGAGATATGCGATATCGCGTTTTAGGAAGCATTGGAACTCTATTGCTGCGATACGTAGACATCTGCAAACGCTATTTCCTAGCATGGAAGTGTCGCATTTACATTCCTTTGAAGTGAATACGAGGTATACATGACACTTCGCAATGAATATTATATCTTATCATGAAACATAGCAGTGAGATGC
Source organism: Xylocopa sonorina (assembly GCF_050948175.1). NCBI lineage: Eukaryota > Metazoa > Arthropoda > Insecta > Hymenoptera > Apidae > Xylocopa > Xylocopa sonorina. The sequence continues at coordinate 41,572 of NW_027490145.1, read as the reverse complement.
GATATCGCGTTTTAAGAAGCATTAGTACTCTATTGCTACGATACGTAGGCATCTGCAAACGCTAATTCCTAGCATGGAAGTGTCGCATTTACATTCTTTTGGTGTGAATACGAGATATACATGACACTTCGCAATGAATATTATATCTTCTAATGAAACATAGCAGTGAGATGCGATATCGCGTTCTAAGAAGCACTAGAACTCTATTGCTACGATACGTAGACATCTGCAAACGCAATTTTCCTAGCATGGAAGGGTCGCATTTACATTCTTTTGAAGTGAGTACGAGGTATACATAACACTCCATAATGAATATTATATCTTCTCATGAAACATAGCAGTGAGATGCGATATCGCGTTTTAAGAAGCATTAGAACTCTATTGCTACGATACGTAGACATCTGCAAACGCTATTTCCTAGCATGGAAGTGTCGCATTTACATTCATTTGAAGTGAATACGAGGTATACATGACGCTTCGCAATGAATATTATACCTTATCATGAAACATAGCAGTGAGATGCGATATCGCGTTTTAGGAAGCATTAGAACTCTATTGCTACGATACGTAGACATCTGCAAACGCAATTTTCCTAGCATGGAAGTGTCGCATTTACATTCATTTGAAGTGAATACGTGGTATACATGACACTTCGTAATGAATATTATACCTTATCATGAAACATAGAAGAGTGATGCGATATCGCGTTTTAGGAAGCATTGGATCTCTATTGCTGCGATACGTAGACATCTGCAAACGCTATTTCCTAGCATGGAAGTGTCGCATTTACATTCTTTTGAAGTGAATACGAGGTATACATGACACTTCGCAATGAATATTATATCTTATCATGAAACATAGGAATGAGGTGCTATATCGCGTTTTGAGAAGCATTAGAACTCTATTGCTACGATACGTAGACATCTGCAAACGCTATTTCCTAGCATGGAAGTGTCGCATTTACATTCTTTTGAAGTGAATACGAGGTATACATGACACTTCGCAATGAATATTATATCTTATCATGAAACATAGGAATGAGTTGCGACATCTCGTTTTAAGAAGCATTAGAACTCTATTGCTACGATACGCAGACATCTGCAAACGCTATTTCCTAGCATGGAAGTGTCGCATTTACATTCATTTGAAGTGAATACGAGGTATACATGACACTTCGAAATGTATATTATACCTTATCATGAAACATAGAACAGTAATGCGATATCGCGTTTTAGGAAGCATTGGATCTCTATTGCTGCGATACGTAGACATCTGCAAACGCTATTTCCTAGCATGGAAGTGTCGCATTTACATTCTTCTGAAGTGAATACGAGGTATACATGACACTTCGCAATGAATATTATACCTTATCGTGAAACATAGAAGAGATATGCGATATCGCGTTTTAGAAAGCATTGGAACTCTATTGCTGCGATACGTAGACATCTGCAAACGCTATTTCCTAGCATGGAAGTGTCGCATTTACATTCTTTCGAAGTGAATACGAGGTATACATGACACTTCGCAATGAATATTATATCTTATCATGAAACATAGCAGTGAGATGCGATATCGCGTTTTAAGAAGCATTAGTACTCTATTGCTACGATACGCAGACATCTGCAAACGCTATTTCCTAGCATGGAAGTGTCGCATTTACATTCATTTGAAGTGAATACGAGGTATACATGACGCTTCGCAATGAATATTATACCTTATCATGAAACATAGCAGTGAGATGCGATATCGCGTTTTAGGAAGCATTAGAACTCTATTGCTACGATACGTAGACATCTGCAAACGCAATTTTCCTAGCATGGAAGTGTCGCATTTACATTCATTTGAAGTGAATACGTGGTATACATGACACTTCGTAATGAATATTATACCTTATCATGAAACATAGAAGAGTGATGCGATATCGCGTTTTAGGAAGCATTGGATCTCTATTGCTGCGATACGTAGACATCTGCAAACGCTATTTCCTAGCATGGAAGTGTCGCATTTACATTCTTTTGAAGTGAATACGAGGTATACATGACACTTCGCAATGAATATTATATCTTATCATGAAACATAGGAATGAGGTGCTATATCGCGTTTTGAGAAGCATTAGAACTCTATTGCTACGATACGTAGACATCTGCAAACGCTATTTCCTAGCATGGAAGTGTCGCATTTACATTCTTTTGAAGTGAATACGAGGTATACATGACACTTCGCAATGAATATTATACCTTATCATGAAACATAGGAATGAGTTGCGACATCTCGTTTTAAGAAGCATTAGAACTCTATTGCTACGATACGCAGACATCTGCAAACGCTATTTCCTAGCATGGAAGTGTCGCATTTACATTCATTTGAAGTGAATACGAGGTATACATGACACTTCGAAATGAATATTATACCTTATCATGAAACATAGAACAGTAATGCGATATCGCGTTTTAGGAAGCACTGGATCTCTATTGCTGCGATACGTAGACATCTGCAAACGCTATTTCCTAGCATGGAAGTGTCGCATTTACATTCTTTTGAAGTGAATACGAGGTATACATGACACTTCGCAATGAATATTATACCTTATCGTGAAACATAGAAGAGATATGCGATATCGCGTTTTAGGAAGCATTGGAACTCTATTGCTGCGATACGTAGACATCTGCAAACGCTATTTCCTAGCATGGAAGTGTCGCATTTACATTCCTTTGAAGTGAATACGAGGTATACATGACACTTCGCAATGAATATTATATCTTATCATGAAACATAGCAGTGAGATGCGATATCGCGTTTTAAGAAGCATTAGTACTCTATTGCTACGATACGTAGGCATCTGCAAACGCTAATTCCTAGCATGGAAGTGTCGCATTTACATTCATTTGAAGTGAATACGAGGTATACATGACACTTCGTAATGAGTATTATACCATATCATGAAACATAGAAGAGTGATGCGATATCGCGCTTTAGGAAGCATTGGAACTCTATTGCTGCGATACGTAGACATCTGCAAACGCTATTTCCTAGCATGGAAGTGTCGCATTTACATTCTTTTGGTGTGAATACGAGATATACATGACACTTCGCAATGAATATTATATCTTCTAATGAAACATAGCAGTGAGATGCGATATCGCGTTCTAAGAAGCACTAGAACTTTATTGCTACGATACGTAGACATCTGCAAACGCTATTTCCTAGGATGGAAGGGTCGCATTTACATTCTTTTGAAGTGAGTACGAGGTATACATAACACTCCATAATGAATATTATATCTTCTCATGAAACATAGCAGTGAGATGCGATATCGCGTTTTAAGAAGCATTAGAACTCTATTGCTACGATACGTAGACATCTGCAAACGCTATTTCCTAGCATGGAAGTGTCGCATTTACATTCATTTGAAGTGAATACGAGGTATACATGACGCTTCGCAATGAATATTATACCTTATCATGAAACATAGCAGTGAGATGCGATATCGCGTTTTAGGAAGCATTAGAACTCTATTGCTACGATACGTAGACATCTGCAAACGCAATTTTCCTAGCATGGAAGTGTCGCATTTACATTCATTTGAAGTGAATACGTGGTATACATGACACTTCGTAATGAATATTATACCTTATCATGAAACATAGAAGAGTGATGCGATATCGCGTTTTAGGAAGCATTGGATCTCTATTGCTGCGATACGTAGACATCTGCAAACGCTATTTCCTAGCATGGAAGTGTCGCATTTACATTCTTTTGAAGTGAATACGAGGTATACATGACGCTTCGCAATGAATATTATTCCTTATCGTGAAACATAGAAGAGATATGCGATATCGCGTTTTAGGAAGCATTGGAACTCTATTGCTGCGATACGTAGACATCTGCAAACGCTATTTCCTAGCATGGAAGTGTCGCATTTACATTCTTTTGAAGTGAATACGAGGTATACATGACACTTCGCAATGAATATTATATCTTATCATGAAACATAGCAGTGAGATGCGATATCGCGTTTTAAGGAGCATTAGTACTCTATTGCTACGATACGTAGACATCTGCAAACGCTATTTCCTAGCATGGAAGTGTCGCATTTACATTCATTTGAAGTGAATACGAGGTATACATGACACTTCGTAATGAATATTATACCATATCATGAAACATAGAAGAGTGATGCGATATCGCGTTTTAGGAAGCATTGGAACTCTATTGCTGCGATACGTAGACATCTGCAAACGCTATTTCCTAGCATGGAAGTGTCGCATTTACATTCTTTTGATGTGAATACGAGATATACATGACACTTCGCAATGAATATTATATCTTCTAATGAAACATAGCAGTGAGATGCGATATCGCGTTTTAAGAAGCATTAGAAATCTATTGCTACGATACGTTGACATCTGCAAACGCTATTTCCTAGCATGGAAATGTCGCATTTACATTCATTTGAAGTGAATACGAGGTATACATGACGCTTCGCAATGAATATTATACCTTATCATGAAACATAGAAGAGAGATGCGATATCGCGTTTTAGGAAGCATTGGAACTCTATTGCTGCGATACGTAGACATCTGCAAACGCTGTTTCCTAGCATGGAAGTGTCGCATTTACATGTTTTTGATGTGAATACGAGATATACATGACACTTCGCAATGAATATTATATCTTCTCATGAAACATAGCAGTGAGATGCGATATCGCGTCTTAAGAAGCATTAGAACTCTATTGCTACGATACGTAGACATCTGCAAACGCTATTTCCTAGCAAGGAAATTTCGCTCTTACATTCCACTGAAGTGAATACAAGGTATACATAACATTACACAATGAATATTATATCTTATTACGGAACATAGAAATGAAATACGATATCTCGTTTTAAGAAGCATTAGTACTCTATTGCTGTGATACGTAGACATCTGCAAACGCTATTTCCTAGCATGGAAGTGTCTTATTTACGTTCTTTTGAAGTGAATACGAGGTATACATGACACTTCGCCATGAATATTATATCTTATCATGAAACATAGATGTGAGATGCGGTATCGCGTTTTAAGAAGCATTAGAACTCTATTGCTACGATACGTAGACATCTGCAAAACGCTATTTCCTAGCATAGAAGTGTCGCATTTACATTCTTTTGAAGTGAATATGAGGTATACATGACACTTCGCAATGAATATTATATCTTATCATGAAACATAGAAGTGAGATGCGATATCGCGTTCTAAGAAGCATTAGAACTCTATTGCTACGATATGTAGACATCTGCACACGCTATTTCCTAGCATGGAAGTGTCTTATTTACGTTCTTTTGAAGTGAATACGAGGTATACATGACACTTCGCCATGAATATTATATCTTATCATGAAACATAGGAATGAGGTGCTATATCGCGTTTTGAGAAGCATTAGAGCTCTATTGCTACGATACGTAGACATCTGCAAACGCTATTTCCTAGCATGGAAGTGTCGCATTTACATTCATTTGAAGTGAATACGAGGTATACATGACGCTTCGCAGTGAATATTATATCTTATCATGAAACATAGAAGAGAGATGCGATATCGCGTTTTAGGAAGCATTGGAACTCTATTGCTGCGATACGTAGACATCTGCAACTGCTATTCCCTAGCATGGAAGTGTCGCATTTACATTCTTTTGATGTGAATACGAGATGTACATGACACTTCGCAATGAATATTATATCTTATCATGAAACATAGGAATGAGGTGCTATATCGAGTTTTGAGAAGCATTAGCACTCTACTGCCTATATACGTAGACATCTGCAAACTCTATTTCCTAGCAAGGAAATTTCGCACTTACATTCCTCTGAAGTGAATACGAGGTATACATAACATTACACAATGAATATTATATCTTATTACGAAACATAGAAATGAAATACGACATCTCGTTTTAAGAAGCATTAGTACTCTATTGCTATGATACGTAGACATCTGCAAACAATATTTCCTAGCAAGGAAGTGTCGCATTTACATTCTTGTGAAGTGAATACGAGGTATACATGACGCTTCGCAATGAATATTATACCTTCTCATGAAACATAGAAGAGAGATGCGATATCGCGTTTTAGGAAGCATTGGAACTCTATTGCTGCGATACGTAGACATCTGCGAACGCTATTTCCTAGCATGGAAGTGTCGCATTTACATTCTTTTGATGTGAATACGAGATATACATGACACTTCGCAATGAATATTATATCTTATCATGAAACATAGAAGTGAGATGCGATATCGCGTTCTAAGAAGCACTAGAACTCTATTGCTACGATACGTAGACATCTGCAAACGCTATTTCCTAGGATGGATGGGTCGCATTTACATTCTTTTGAAGTGAGTACGAGGTATACATAACACTCCATATTGAATATTATATCTTCTCATGAAACATAGCAGTGAGATGCGATATCGCGTTTTAAGAAGCATTAGAACTCTATTGCTGCGATACGTAGACATCTGCAAACGCTATTTCCTAGCATGGAAGTGTCGCATTTACATTCTTCTGAAGTGAATACGAGGTATACATGACACTTCGTAATGAATATTATACCATATCATGAAACATAGAAGAGTGATGCGATATCGCGTTTTAGGAAGCATTGGAACTCTATTGCTGCGATACGTAGACATCTGCAAACGCTATTTCCTAGCATGGAAGTGTCGCATTTACATTCTTTTGATGTGAATACGAGATATACATGACACTTCGCAATGAATATTATATCTTCTAATGAAACATAGCAGTGAGATGCGATATCGCGTTTTAAGAAGCATTAGAAATCTATTGCTACGATACGTAGACATCTGCAAACGATATTTCCTAGCATGGAAGTGTCGCATTTACATTCATTTGAAGTGAATACGAGGTATACATGACGCTTCGCAATGAATATTATACCTTATCATGAAACATCGAAGAGAGATGCGATATCGCGTTTTAGGAAGCATTGGAACTCTATTGCTGCGATACGTAGACATCTGCAAACGCTATTTCCTAGCATGGAAGTGTCGCATTTACATGTTTTTGATGTGAATACGAGATATACATGACACTTCGCAATGAATATTATATCTTCTCATGAAACATAGCAGTGAGATGCGATATCGCGTTTTAAGAAGCATTAGAACTCTATTGCTACGATACGTAGACATCTGCAAACGCTATTTCCTAGCAAGGAAATTTCGCACTTACATTCCACTGAAGTGAATACAAGGTATACATAACATTACACAATGAATATTATATCTTATTACGGAACATAGAAATGAAATACGACATCTCGTTTTAAGAAGCATTAGTACTCTATTGCTGTGATACGTAGACATCTGCAAACGCTATTTCCTAGCATGGAAGTGTCTTATTTACGTTCTTTTGAAGTGAATACGAGGTATACATGACACTTCGCAATGAATATTATATCTTATCATGAAACATAGATGTGAGATGCGATATCGCGTTTTAAGGAGCATTAGAACTCTATTGCTACGATACGTAGACATCTGCAAACAATATTTCCTAGCAAGGAAGTGTCGCATTTACATTCTTGTGAAGTGAATACGAGGTATACAAGACGCTTCGCAATGAATATTATACCTTCTCATGAAACATAGAAGAGAGATGCGATATCGCGTTTTAGGAAGCATTGGAACTCTATTGCTGCGATACGTAGACATCTGCAAACGCTATTTCCTAGCATGGAAGTGTCGCATTTACATTCTTTTGATGTGAATACGAGATATACATGACACTTCGCAATGAATATTATATCTTCTAATGAAACATAGCAGTGAGATGCGATATCGCGTTTTAAGAAGCATTAGAAATCTATTGCTACGATACGTAGACATCTGCAAACGCTATTTCCTAGCATGGAAGTGTCGCATTTACATTCATTTGAAGTGAATACGAGGTATACATGACGCTTCGCAATGAATATTATACCTTATCATGAAACATCGAAGAGAGATGCGATATCGCGTTTTAGGAAGCATTGGAACTCTATTGCTGCGATACGTAGACATCTGCAAACGCTATTTCCTAGCATGGAAGTGTCGCATTTACATGTTTTTGATGTGAATACGAGATATACATGACACTTCGCAATGAATATTATATCTTCTCATGAAACATAGCAGTGAGATGCGATATCGCGTTTTAAGAAGCATTAGAACTCTATTGCTACGATACGTAGACATCTGCAAACGCTATTTCCTAGCATGGAAGTGTCGCATTTACATTCTTTTGATGTGAATACGAGATATACATGACACTTCGCAATGAATATTATATCTTATCATGAAACATAGAAGTGAGATGCGATATCGCGTTCTAAGAAGCACTAGAACTCTATTGCTACGATACGTAGACATCTGCAAACGCTATTTCCTAGGATGGATGGGTCGCATTTACATTCTTTTGAAGTGAGTACGAGGTATACATAACACTCCATATTGAATATTATATCTTCTCATGAAACATAGCAGTGAGATGCGATATCGCGTTTTAGGAAGCATTAGAACTCTATTGCTACGATACGTAGGCATCTGCAAACGCAATTTTCCTAGCATGGAAGTGTCGCATTTACATTCATTTGAAGTGAATACGTGGTATACATGACACTTCGTAATGAATATTATACCTTATCATGAAACATAGAAGAGTGATGCGATATCGCGTTTTAGGAAGCATTGGATCTCTATTGCTGCGATACGTAGACATCTGCAAACGCTATTTCCTAGCATGGAAGTGTCGCATTTACATTCTTTTGAAGTGAATACGAGGTATACATGACACTTCGTAATGAATATTATACCATATCATGAAACATAGAAGAGTGATGCGATATCGCGTTTTAGGAAGCATTGGAACTCTATTGCTGCGATACGTAGACATCTGCAAACGCTATTTCCTAGCATGGAAGTGTCGCATTTACATTCTTTTGATGTGAATACGAGATATACATGACACTTCGCAATGAATATTATATCTTCTAATGAAACATAGCAGTGAGATGCGATATCGCGTTTTAAGAAGCATTAGAAATCTATTGCTACGATACGTTGACATCTGCAAACGCTATTTCCTAGCATGGAAGTGTCGCATTTACATTTTTTTGAAGTGAATACGAGGTATACATGACGCTTCGCAATGAATATTATACCCTATCGTGAAACATAGAAGAGATATGCGATATCGCGTTTTAGGAAGCATTGGAACTCTATTGCTGCGATACGTAGACATCTGCAAACGCTATTTCCTAGCATGGAAGTGTCGCATTTACATTCATTTGAAGTGAATACGAGGTATACATGACACTTCGTAATGAATATTATACCATATCATGAAACATAGAAGAGTGATGCGATATCGCGTTTTAGGAAGCATTGGAACTCTATTGCTGCGATACGTAGACATCTGCAAACGCTATTTCCTAGCATGGAAGTGTCGCATTTACATTCTTTTGATGTGAATACGAGATATACATGACACTTCGCAATGAATATTATATCTTCTAATGAAACATAGCAGTGAGATGCGATATCGCGTTTTAAGAAGCATTAGAAATCTATTGCTACGATACGTAGACATCTGCAAACGCTATTTCCTAGCAAGGAAATTTCGCACTTACATTCCACTGAAGTGAATACAAGGTATACATAACATTACACAATGAATATTATATCTTATTACGGAACATAGAAATGAAATACGACATCTCGTTTTAAGAAGCATTAGTACTCTATTGCTGTGATACGTAGACATCTGCAAACGCTATTTCCTAGCATGGAAGTGTCTTATTTACGTTCTTTTGAAGTGAATACGAGGTATACATGACACTTCGCAATGAATATTATATCTTATCATGAAACATAGATGTGAGATGCGATATCGCGTTTTAAGAAGCATTAGAACTCTATTGCTACGATACGTATACATCTGCAAAACGCTATTTCCTAGCATGGAAGTGTCGCATTTACATTCTTTTGAAGTGAATATGAGGTATACATGACACTTCGCAATGAATATTATATCTTATCATGAAACATAGAAGTGAGATGCGATATCGCGTTCTAAGAAGCATTAGAACTCTATTGCTACGATACGTAGACATCTGCACACGCTATTTCCTAGCATGGAAGTGTCTTATTTACGTTCTTTTGAAGTGAATACGAGGTATACATGACACTTCGCCATGAATATTATATCTTATCATGAAACATAGGAATGAGGTGCTATATCGCGTTCTGAGAAGCATTAGAGCTCTATTGCTACGATACGTAGACATCTGCAAACGCTATTTCCTAGCATGGAAGTGTCGCATTTACATTCATTTGAAGTGAATACGAGGTATACATGACGCTTCGCAGTGAATATTATACCTTATCATGAAACATAGAAGAGAGGTGCGATATCGCGTTTTAGGAAGCATTGGAACTCTATTGCTGCGATACGTAGACATCTGCAACTGCTATTCCCTAGCATGGAAGTGTCGCATTTACATTCTTTTGATGTGAATACGAGATATACATGACACTTCGCAATGAATATTATATCTTATCATGAAACATAGGAATGAGGTGCTATATCGAGTTTTGAGAAGCATTAGCACTCTACTGCCTATATACGTAGACATCTGCAAACTCTATTTTCTAGCAAGGAAATTTCGCACTTACATTCCTCTGAAGTGAATACGAGGTATACATAACATTACACAATGAATATTATATCTTATTACGAAACATAGAAATGAAATACGACATCTCGTTTTAAGAAGCATTAGTACTCTATTGCTGTGATACGTAGACATTTGCAAACAATATTTCCTAGCAAGGAAGTGTCGCATTTACATTCTTGTGAAGTGAAATCGAGGTATACATGACACTTCGCAATGAATATTATATCTTATCATGAAACATAGAAGTGTGATGCGATATCGCATTTTAAGAAGCATTAGAACCCTATTGCTACGATACGTAGACATCTGCAAACGCTACTTCCTAGCATGGAAGTGTCGCATTTACATTCTTTTGAAGTGAATACGAGGTTTACATGACACTTCGCAATGAATATTATATCTTCTCATGAAACATAGCAGTGAGATGCGATATCGCGTTTTAAGAAGCATTAGAACACTATTGCTGCGATACGTAGACATCTGCAAACGCTATTTCCTAGCATGGAAGTGTCGCATTTACATTCTTTTGAAGTGAATACGAGGTATACATGACACTTCGCAATGAATATTATACATTATCGTGAAACATAGAAGAGAGATGCGATATCGCGTTTTAAGAAGCATTAGAACTCTATTGCTACGATACGTAGACATCTGCAAACGCTATTTCCTAGCATGGAAGTGTCGCATTTACATTCTTTTGAAGTGAATACGAGGTATACATGACACTTCGCAATGAATATTATACCTTATCGTGAAACATAGAAGAGATATGCGATATCGCGTTTTAGGAAGCATTGGAACTCTATTGCTGCGATACGTAGACATCTGCAAACGCTATTTCCTAGCATGGAAGTGTCGCATTTACATTCTTTTAAAGTGAATACGAGGTATACATGACACTTCGCAATGAATATTATACCTTATCGTGAAACATAGAAAAGAGATGCGATATCGCGTCTTAGGAAGCATTGGAACTCTATTGCTGCGATACGTAGACATCTGCAAACGCTATTTCCTAGCATGGAAGTGTCGCATTTACATTCTATTTATGTGAATACGTGATATACATGACACTTCGCAATGAATATTATACCTTATCATGAAACATAGGAATGAGGTGCTATATCGAGTTTTGAGAAGCATTAGAACTCTATTGCCTATATACGTAGACACCTGCAAACCCTATTTCCTAGCAAGGAAATTTCGCACTTACATTCCACTGAAGTGAATTCGAGGCAAACATAACATTACACAATGAATATTATATCTTATTACGAAACATAGAAGTGAGATACGACATCTCGTTTTAAGAAGCATTAGTACTCTATTGCTGTGATACGTAGACATCTGCAAACAATATTTCCTAGCAAGGAAGTGTAGCATTTACATTCTTGTGAAGTGAAATCGAGGTATACATGACGCTTCGCAATGAATATTATACCTTCTCATGAAACATAGAAGAGAGATGCGATATCGCGTTTTAGGAAGCATTGGAACTCTATTGCTGCGATACGTAGACATCTGCAAACGCTACTTCCTAGCATGGAAGTGTCGCATTTACATTCTTTTGAAGTGAATACGAGGTATACATGACACTTCGCAATGAATATTATACATTATCGTGAAACATAGAAGAGAGATGCGATATCGCGTTTTAGGGAGCATTGGAACTCTATTGCTGCGATACGTAGACATCTGCAAACGCTATTTCCTAGCATGGAAGTGTCGCATTTACATTCTTTTGAAGTGAATACGAGGTATACATGACACTTCGCAATGAGTATTATATCTTATCATGAAACATAGGAATGGGGTGCTATATCGCGTTTTGAGAAGCATTAGAACTCTATTGCTACGATACGTAGACATCTGCAAACGCTATTTCCTAGTATGGAAGTGTCGCATTTACATTCTTTTGAAGCGAATACGAGGTATACATGACACTTCGCAATGAATATTATATCTTATCATGAAACATAGGAATGAGGTGCTATATCGCGTTTTGAGAAGCGTTAGAGCTCTATTGCTACGATACGTAGACATCTGCAAACGCTAACTCCTAGCATGGAAGAGTCTTATGTACGTTCTTTTGAAGTGAATACGAGGTATACATGACACTTCGCAATGAATATTATATCTTATCATGAAACATAGAAGTGAGATGCGATATCGCGTTCTAAGAAGCACTAGAACTCTATTGCTACGATACGTAGACATATGCATACGCTATTTCCTAGGATGGAATGGTCGCATTTACATTCTTTTGAAGTGAGTACGAGGTATACATAACACTCCATAATGAATATTATATCTTCTCATGAAACATAGCAGTGAGATGCGATATCGCGTTTTAAGAAGCATTAGAACACTATTGCTGCGATACGTAGACATCTGCAAACGCTATTTCCTAGCATGGAAGTGTCGCATTTACATTCTTTTGAAGTGAATACGAGGTATACATGACACTTCGCAATGAATATTATACATTATCGTGAAACATAGAAGAGAGATGCGATATCGCGTTTTAAGAAGCATTAGAACTCTATTGCTACGATACGTAGACATCTGCAAACGCTATTTCCTAGCATGGAAGTGTCGCATTTACATTCTTTTGAAGTGAATACGAGGTATACATGACACTTCGCAATGAATATTATACCTTATCGTGAAACATAGAAGAGATATGCGATATCGCGTTTTAGGAAGCATTGGAACTCTATTGCTGCGATACGTAGACATCTGCAAACGCTATTTCCTAGCATGGAAGTGTCGCATTTACATTCTTTTAAAGTGAATACGAGGTATACATGACACTTCGCAATGAATATTATACCTTATCGTGAAACATAGAAAAGAGATGCGATATCGCGTCTTAGGAAGCATTGGAACTCTATTGCTGCGATACGTAGACATCTGCAAACGCTATTTCCTAGCATGGAAGTGTCGCATTTACATTCTATTTATGTGAATACGTGATATACATGACACTTCGCAATGAATATTATACCTTATCATGAAACATAGGAATGAGGTGCTATATCGAGTTTTGAGAAGCATTAGAACTCTATTGCCTATATACGTAGACACCTGCAAACCCTATTTCCTAGCAAGGAAATTTCGCACTTACATTCCACTGAAGTGAATTCGAGGCAAACATAACATTACACAATGAATATTATATCTTATTACGAAACATAGAAGTGAAATACGACATCTCGTTTTAAGAAGCATTAGTACTCTATTGCTGTGATACGTAGACATCTGCAAACAATATTTCCTAGCAAGGAAGTGTAGCATTTACATTCTTGTGAAGTGAAATCGAGGTATACATGACGCTTCGCAATGAATATTATACCTTCTCATGAAACATAGAAGAGAGATGCGATATCGCGTTTTAGGAAGCATTGGAACTCTATTGCTGCGATACGTAGACATCTGCAAACGCTACTTCCTAGCATGGAAGTGTCGCATTTACATTCTTTTGAAGTGAATACGAGGTTTACATGACACTTCGCAATGAATATTATATCTTATCATGAAACATAGCAGTGAGATGCGATATCGCGTTTTAAGAAGCATTAGAACTCTATTGCTACGATACGTAGATATCTGCAAACGCTACTTCTTACCATGGAAGTGTTGCATTTACATTCATTTGAAGTGAATACGAGGTATACATGACACCTCGTAATGAATATTATACCTTATCATGAAACATAGAAGAGTGATGCGATATCGCGTTTTAGGAAGCATTGGAACTATATTGCTGCGATACGTAGACATCTGCAAACGCTATTTCCTAGCATGGAAGTGTCGCATTTACATTCTTTTGAAGTGAATACGAGGTATACATGACACTTCGCAATGAATATTATACATTATCGTGAAACATAGAAGAGAGATGCGATATCGCGTTTTAGGGAGCATTGGAACTCTATTGCTGCGATACGTAGACATCTGCAAACGCTATTTCCTAGCATGGAAGTGTCGCATTTACATTCTTTTGAAGTGAATACGAGGTATACATGACACTTCGCAATGAGTATTATATCTTATCATGAAACATAGGAATGGGGTGCTATATCGCGTTTTGAGAAGCATTAGAACTCTATTGCTACGATACGTAGACATCTGCAAACGCTATTTCCTAGTATGGAAGTGTCGCATTTACATTCTTTTGAAGCGAATACGAGGTATACATGACACTTCGCAATGAATATTATATCTTATCATGAAACATAGGAATGAGGTGCTATATCGCGTTTTGAGAAGCGTTAGAGCTCTATTGCTACGATACGTAGACATCTGCAAACGCTAACTCCTAGCATGGAAGAGTCTTATGTACGTTCTTTTGAAGTGAATACGAGGTATACATGACACTTCGCAATGAATATTATATCTTATCATGAAACATAGAAGTGAGATGCGATATCGCGTTCTAAGAAGCACTAGAACTCTATTGCTACGATACGTAGACATATGCATACGCTATTTCCTAGGATGGAATGGTCGCATGTACATTCTTTTGAAGTGAGTTCGAGGTATACATAACACTCCATAATGAATATTATATCTTCTCATGAAACATAGCAGTGAGATGCGATATCGCGTTTTAAGAAGCATTAGAACACTATTGCTGCGATACGTAGACATCTGCAAACGCTATTTCCTAGCATGGAAGTGTCGCATTTACATTCATTTGAAGTGAATACGAGGTATACATGACACGTCGCAATGAATATTATACCTTATCGTGAAACATAGAAGAGAGATGCGATATCGCGTCTTAGGAAGCATTGGAACTCTATTGCTGCGATACGTAGACATCTGCAAACGCTACTTCCTAGCATGGAAGTGTCGCATTTACATTCTTTTGAAGTGAATACGAGGTATACATGACACTTCGCAATGAGTATTATATCTTATCATGAAACATAGGAATGAGGTGCTATATCGCGTTTTGGGAAGGATTAGAACTCTATTTTGCTACGATACGTAGACATCTGCAAACGCTATTTCCTAGCATGGAAGTGTCGCATTTACATTCGTTAGAAGTGAATACGAGATATACATGACACTTCGCAATGAATATTATACCTTATCATGAAACATAGAAGAGTGATGCGATATCGCGTTTTAGGAAGCATTGGATCTCTATTGCTGCGATACGTAGACATCAGCAAACGCTATTTCCTAGCATGGAAGTGTCGCATTTACATTCTTTTGAAGTGAATACGAGGTATACATGACACTTCGCAATGAATATTATATCTTATCATGAAACATAGGAATGAGGTGCTATATCGCGTTTTGAGAAGCATTAGAACTCTATTGCTACGATACGTAGACATCTGCAAACGCTATTTCCTAGCATGGAAGTGTCGCATTTACATTCATTTGAAGTGAATACGAGGTATACATGACACCTCGTAATGAATATTATACCTTATCATGAAACATAGAGGAGTGATGCGATATCGCGTTTTAGGAAGCATTGGAACTCTATTGCTGCGATACGTAGACATCTGCAAACGCTATTTCCTATAATGGAAGTGTCGCATTTACATTCTTTTGAAGTGAATACGAGGTATACATGACACTTCGCAATGAATATTATACCTTATCGTGAAACATAGAAGAGAGATGCGATATCGCGTTTTAGGAAGCATTGGAACTCTATTGCTGCGATACGTAGACATCTGCAAACGCTACTTCCTAGCATGGAAGTGTCGCATTTACATTCTTTTGAAGTGAATACGAGGTATACATGACACTTCTCAATGAATATCATATCTTATCATGAAGCATAGGAATGAGGTGCTATATCGCGTTTTGAGAAGCGTTAGAGCTCTATTGCTACGATACGTAGACATCTGCAAACGCTATTTCCTAGCATGGAAGTGTCTTATGTACGTTCTTTTGAAATGAATACGAGCCATAAATGACACTTCGCAATGAATATTATATCTCATCATGAAACATAGAAGTGAGATGCGATATCGCGTTCTAACAAGCACTAGAACTCTATTGCTACGATACGTAGACATCTGCATACGCTATTTCCTAGGATGGAAGGGTCGCATTTACCTTCTTTTGAAGTGAGTACGGGGTATACATAACACTCCATAATGAATATTATATCTTCTCATGGAACATAGCAGTGAGATGCGATATCGCGTTTTAAGAAGCATTAGAACTCTATTGCTGCGATACGTAGACATCTGCAAACGCTATTTCCTAGCATGGAAGTGTCGCATTTACATTCTATTTATGTGAATACGTGATATACATGACACTTCGCAATGAATATTATATCTTATCATGAAACATAGGAATGAGATGCTATATCGAGTTTTGAGAAGCATTAGAACTCTATTGCCTACATACGTAGACACCTGCAAACTCTACTTCCTAGCAAGGAAATTTCGCACTTACATTCCACTGAAGTGAATTCGAGGTAAACATAACATTACACAATGAATATTATATCTTATTACGAAACATAGATATGAAATACGACATCTCGTTTTAAGAAGCATTAGTACTCTATTGCTGTGATACGTAGACATCTGCAAACAATATTTCCTAGCAAGGAAGTGTCGCATTTACATTCTTGTGAAGTGAAATCGAGGTATACATGACACTTCGCAATGAATATTATATCTTATCATGAAACATAGAAGTGTGATGCGATATCGCATTTTAAGAAGCATTAGAACCCTATTGCTACGATACGTAGACATCTGCAAACGCTACTTCCTAGCATGGAAGTGTCGCATTTACATTCTTTTGAAGTGAATACGAGGTATACATGACACTTCGCAATGAATATTATATCTTATCATGAAACATAGCAGTGAGATGCGATATCGCGTTTTAAGAAGCACTAGAACTATATTGCTACGATACGTAGACATCTGCAAACGCTACTTCTTACCATGGAAGTGTTGCATTTACATTCATTTGAAGTGAATACGAGGTATACATGACACCTCGTAATGAATATTATACCTTATCATGAAACATAGAAGGGTGATGCGATATCGCGTTTTAGGAAGCATTGGAACTCTATTGCTGCGATACGTAGACATCTGCAAACGCTATTTCCTAGCATGGAAGTGTCGCATTTACATTCTTTTGAAGTGAATACGAGGTATACATGACACTTCGCAATGAATATTATACCTTATCGTGAAACATAGAAGAGAGATGCTATATCGCGTTTTAGGAAGCATTGGAGCTCTATTGCTGCGATACGTAGACATCTGCAAACGCTATTTCCTAGCATGGAAGTGTCGCATTTACATTCTTTTGAAGTGAATGCGAGGTATACATGACACTTCGCAATGAGTATTATATCTTATCATGAAACATAGGAATGAGGTGCTATATCGCGTTTTGGGAAGGATTAGAACTCTATTTTGCTACGATACGTAGACATCTGCAAACGCTATTTCCTAGCATGGAAGTGTCGCATTTACATTCGTTAGAAGTGAATACGAGATATACATGACACTTCGCAATGAATATTATACCTTATCATGAAACATAGAAGAGTGATGCGATATCGCGTTTTAGGAAGCATTGGATTTCTATTGCTGCGATACGTAGACATCTGCAAACGCTATTTCCTAGCATGGAAGTGTCGCATTTACATTCTTTTGAAGTGAATACGAGGTATACATGACACTTCGCAATGAATATTATATCTTATCATGAAACATAGGAATGAGGTGCTATATCGCGTTTTGAGAAGCGTTAGAGCTCTAGAGCTACGATACGTAGACATCTGCAAACGCTATTTCCTAGCATGGAAGTGTCGCACTTACATTCTTTTGAAGTGAATACGAGGTATACGTGACACTTCGCAATGAATATTATACCTTATCGTGAAACATAGAAGAGAGATGCGATATCGCGTTTTAGGAAGCATTGGAACTCTATTGCTGCGATACGTAGACATCTGCAAACGCTATTTCCTAGCATGGAAGTGTCGCATTTACATTCTTTTGAAGTGAATACGAGGTATACATGACACTTCGAAATGAATATTATACCTTATCATGAAACATAGAAGAGTGATGCGATATCGCGTTTTAGGAAGCATTGGGTCTCTATTGCTGCGATACGTAGACATCTGCAAACGCTATTTCCTACCATGGAAGTGTCGCATTTACGTTCTTTTGAAGTGAATTCGAGGTATACATGACACTTCGCAATGAATATTATATCTTATCATGAAACATAGGAATGTGGTGCAATATCGCGTTTTGAGAAGCGTTAGAGCTCTATAGCTACGATACGTAGACATCTGCAAACGCTATTTCCTAGCATGGAAGTGTCTTATGTACGTTCTTTCGAAGTAAATACGAGGTATACATGACACTTCGCAATGTATATTATATCTTATTATGAAACATAGAAGTGAGATGCGATATCGCGTTCTAAGAAGCACTAGAACTCTATTGCTACGATACGTAGACATCTGCATACGCTATTTCCTAGGATGGAAGGGTCGCATTATATTCTTTTGAAGTGAGTACGAGGTATACATAACACTCCATAATGAATATTACATCTTCTCATGAAACATAGCAGTGAGATGCGATATCGCGTTTTAAGAAGCATTAGAAATCTATTGCTACGACACGTAGACATCTGCAAACGCTATTTCCTAGCATGGAAGTGTCGCATTTACATTCTTTTGAAGTGAATACGAGGTATACATGACACTTCGCAATGAATATTATACCTTATCGTGAAACATAGAAGAGAGATGCGATATCGCGTTTTAGGAAGCATTGGAACTCTATTGCTGCGATACGTAGACATCTGTAAACGCTATTTCCTAGCATGGAAGTGTCGCATTTACATTCTTTTGAAGTGAATACGAGGTATACATGACACTTCGCAATGAATATTATACCTTATCGTGAAACATAGAAGAGAGATGCGATATCGCGTTTTAGGAAGCATTGGAACTCTATTGCTGCGATACGTAGACATCTGCAAACGCTATTTCCTAGCATGGAAGTGTCGCATTTACATTCTTTTGAAGTGAATACGAGGTATACATGACACTTCGCAATGAGTATTATATCTTATCATGAAACATAGGAATGGGGTGCTATATCGCGTCTTGAGAAGCATTAGAACTCTATTGCTACGATACGTAGACATCTGCAAACGCTATTTCCTAGTATGGAAGTGTCGCATTTACATTCTTTTGAAGCCAATACGAGGTATACATGACACTTCGCAATGAATATTATACCTTATCATGAAACATAGAAGAGTGATGCGATATCGCGTTTTAGGAAGCATTGGATCTCTATTGCTGCGATACTTAGACATCTGCAAACGCTATTTCCTAGCATGGAAGTGTCGCATTTACATTCATTTGAAGTGAATACGAGGTATACATGACACTTCGCAATGAATATTATATCTTATCATGAAACATAGAAGTGTGATGCGATATCGCATTCTAAGAAGCATTAGAACCCTATTGCTACGATACGTAGACATCTGCAAACGCTACTTCCTAGCATGGAAGTGTCGCATTTACATTCTTTTGAAGTGAGTACGAGGTATACATAACACTCCATAATGAATATTATATCTTATCATGAAACATAGAAGAGTGATGCGATATCGCGTTTTAGGAAGCATTGGAACTCTATTGCTGCGATAAGTAGACATCTGCAAACGCTATTTCCTAGCATGGAAGTGTCGCATTTACATTCTTTTGATGTGAATACGAGATAGACATGACACTTCGCAATGAATATTATATCTTCTCATGAAACATAGCAGTGAGATGCGACATCTCGTTTTAAGAAGCATTAGAACTCTATTGCTACGATACGTAGACATCTGCAAGCGCTATTTCCTAGGATGGGAGGGTCGCATTTACATTCTTTTGAAGTGAGTACGAGGTATACATAAAACTCCATAATGAATATTATATCTTCTCATGAAACATAGCAGTGAGATGCGATATCGCGTTTTAAGAAGCATTAGAATTCTATTGCTACGATACGTAGACATTTGCAAATGCTATTTCCTAGCATGGAAGTGTCGCATTTACATTCTTTTGAAGTGAATACGAGGTATACATGACACTTCGCAATGAATATTATACCTTATCGTGAAACATAGAAGAGAGATGCGATATCGCGTCTTAGGAAGCATTGGACCTCTATTGCTGCGATACTTAGACATCTGCAAACGCTATTTCCTAGCATGGAAGTGTCGCATTTACATTCCATTGATGTGAATACGTGATATACATGACACTTCGCAATGAATATTATATCTTATCATGAAACATAGGAATGAGGTGCTATATCGAGTTTTGAGAAGCATTAGAACTCTATTGCCTACATACGTAGACACCTGCAAACTCTACTTCCTAGCAAGGAAATTTCGCACTTACATTCCACTGAAGTGAATTCGAGGTAAACATAACATTACACAATGAATATTATATCTTATTACGAAACATAGATATGAAATACGACATCTCGTTTTAAGAAGCATTAGTACTCTATTGCTGTGATACGTAGACATCTGCAAACAATATTTCCTAGCAAGGAAGTGTCGCATTTACATTCTTGTGAAGTGAAATCGAGGTATACATGACACTTCGCAATGAATATTATATCTTATCATGAAACATAGAAGTGTGATGCGATATCGCATTTTAAGAAGCATTAGAACCCTATTGCTACGATACGTAGACATCTGCAAACGCTACTTCCTAGCATGGAAGTGTCGCATTTACATTCTTTTGAAGTGAATACGAGGTATACATGACACTTCGCAATGAATATTATATCTTATCATGAAACATAGCAGTGAGATGCGATATCGCGTTTTAAGAAGCACTAGAACTATATTGCTACGATACGTAGACATCTGCAAACGCTACTTCTTACCATGGAAGTGTTGCATTTACATTCATTTGAAGTGAATACGAGGTATACATGACACCTCGTAATGAATATTATACCTCATCATGAAACATAGAAGGGTGATGCGATATCGCGTTTTAGGAAGCATTGGAACTCTATTGCTGCGATACGTAGACATCTGCAAACGCTATTTCCTAGCATGGAAGTGTCGCATTTACATTCTTTTGAAGTGAATACGAGGTATACATGACACTTCGCAATGAATATTATACCTTATCGTGAAACATAGAAGAGAGATGCTATATCGCGTTTTAGGAAGCATTGGAGCTCTATTGCTGCGATACGTAGACATCTGCAAACGCTATTTCCTAGCATGGAAGTGTCGCATTTACATTCTTTTGAAGTGAATGCGAGGTATACATGACACTTCGCAATGAGTATTATATCTCGTCATGAAACATAGGAATGAGGTGCTATATCGCGTTTTGGGAAGGATTAGAACTCTATTTTGCTACGATACGTAGACATCTGCAAACGCTATTTCCTAGCATGGAAGTGTCGCATTTACATTCGTTAGAAGTGAATACGAGATATACATGACACTTCGCAATGAATATTATACCTTATCATGAAACATAGAAGAGTGATGCGATATCGCGTTTTAGGAAGCATTGGATTTCTATTGCTGCGATACGTAGACATCTGCAAACGCTATTTCCTAGCATGGAAGTGTCGCATTTACATTCTTTTGAAGTGAATACGAGGTATACATGACACTTCGCAATGAATATTATATCTTATCATGAAACATAGGAATGAGGTGCTATATCGCGTTTTGAGAAGCGTTAGAGCTCTATAGCTACGATACGTAGACATCTGCAAACGCTATTTCCTAGCATGGAAGTGTCGCACTTACATTCTTTTGAAGTGAATACGAGGTATACGTGACACTTCGCAATGAATATTATACCTTATCGTGAAACATAGAAGAGAGATGCGATATCGCGTTTTAGGAAGCATTGGAACTCTATTGCTGCGATACGTAGACATCTTCAAACGCTATTTCCTAGCATGGAAGTGTCGCATTTACATTCTTTTGAAGTGAATACGAGGTATACATGACACTTCGAAATGAATATTATACCTTATCATGAAACATAGAAGAGTGATGCGATATCGCGTTTTAGGAAGCATTGGGTCTCTATTGCTGCGATACGTAGACATCTGCAAACGCTATTTCCTACCATGGAAGTGTCGCATTTACGTTCTTTCGAAGTAAATACGAGGTATACATGACACTTCGCAATGTATATTATATCTTATTATGAAACATAGAAGTGAGATGCGATATCGCGTTCTAAGAAGCACTAGAACTCTATTGCTACGATACGTAGACATCTGCATACGCTATTTCCTAGGATGGAAGGGTCGCATTATATTCTTTTGAAGTGAGTACGAGGTATACATAACACTCCATAATGAATATTACATCTTCTCATGAAACATAGCAGTGAGATGCGATATCGCGTTTTAAGAAGCATTAGAAATCTATTGCTACGACACGTAGACATCTGCAAACGCTATTTCCTAGCATGGAAGTGTCGCATTTACATTCTTTTGAAGTGAATACGAGGTATACATGACACTTCGCAATGAATATTATACCTTATCGTGAAACATAGAAGAGAGATGCGATATCGCGTTTTAGGAAGCATTGGAACTCTATTGCTGCGATACGTAGACATCTGTAAACGCTATTTCCTAGCATGGAAGTGTCGCATTTACATTCTTTTGAAGTGAATACGAGGTATACATGACACTTCGCAATGAATATTATACCTTATCGTGAAACATAGAAGAGAGATGCGATATCGCGTTTTAGGAAGCATTAGAACTCTATTGCTGCGATAAGTAGACATCTGCAAACGCTATTTCCTAGCATGGAAGTGTCGCATTTACATTCTTTTGATGTGAATACGAGATAGACATGACACTTCGCAATGAATATTATATCTTCTCATGAAACATAGCAGTGAGATGCGACATCTCGTTTTAAGAAGCATTAGAACTCTATTGCTACGATACGTAGACATCTGCAAGCGCTATTTCCTAGGATGGGAGGGTCGCATTTACATTCTTTTGAAGTGAGTACGAGGTATACATAAAACTCCATAATGAATATTATATCTTCTCATGAAACATAGCAGTGAGATGCGATATCGCGTTTTAAGAAGCATTAGAATTCTATTGCTACGATACGTAGACATTTGCAAATGCTATTTCCTAGCATGGAAGTGTCGCATTTACATTCTTTTGAAGTGAATACGAGGTATACATGACACTTCGCAATGAATATTATACCTTATCGTGAAACATAGAAGAGAGATGCGATATCGCGTCTTAGGAAGCATTGGACCTCTATTGCTGCGATACTTAGACATCTGCAAACGCTATTTCCTAGCATGGAAGTGTCGCATTTACATTCCATTGATGTGAATACGTGATATACATGACACTTCGCAATGAATATTATATCTTATCATGAAACATAGGAATGAGGTGCTATATCGAGTTTTGAGAAGCATTAGAACTCTATTGCTATGATACGTAGACATCTGCAAACGCTATTTCCTAGCATGGAAGTGTCGCATTTACATTCTTTTGAAGTGAATACGAGGTATACATGACACTTCGCAATGAATATTATATCTTATCATGAAACATAGAAGAGTGATGCGATATCGCGTTTTAGGAAGCATTGGAACTCTATTGCTGCGATAAGTAGACATCTGCAAACGCTATTTCCTAGGATGGGAGGGTCGCATTTACATCCATTTGAAGTGAATACGAGGTATACATGACACTTCGTAATGAATATTATACCTTATCATGAAACATAGAAGAGTGATGCGATATCGCGTATTAGGAAGCATTGGAACTCTATTGCTGCGATAAGTAGACATCTGCAAACGCACTTTCCTAGCATGGAAGTGTCGCATTTACATTCTTTTGATGTGAATACGAGATATACATGACACTTCGCAATGAATATTATATCTTCTCATGAAACATAGCAGTGAGATGCGATATCGCGTTTTAAGAAGCATTGGAACTCTATTGCTACGATACGTAGACATCTGCAAACGCTATTTCCTAGCATGGAAGTGTCGCATTTACATTCGTTTGAAGTGAATACGAGATATACATGACACTTCGCAATGAATATTATATCTTATCATGAAACATAGAAGTGAGTTGCGATATGGCATTTTAAGAATCATTAGAACTCTATTGTTTCGACACGTAATTATCTGGAAACGCTATTTCCTAGCAAGGAAGTGTCGCATTTACATCCTTTAGAAGTGAATACGAGGTATACATGACACTTCGCAATGAATATTATATCTGATCATGAAACATAGAGATGAGATGCGACATCTCGTTTTAAGAAGCATTAGAACTCTATTGCTACGATACGTAGACATCTGCAAACGCTATTTCCTAGCATGGAAGTGTCGCATTTACATTCATTTGAAGTGAATACGAGGTATACATGACACTTCGAAATGAATATTATACCTTATCATGAAACATAGAAGAGTGATGCGATATCGCGTTTTAGGAAGCATTGGATCTCTATTGCTGCGATACGTAGACATCTGCAAACGCTATTTCCTAGCATGGAAGTGTCGCATTTACATTCTTTTGAAGTGAATTCGAGGTATACATGACACTTCGCAATGAATATTATATCTTATCATGAAACATAGGAATGTGGTGCTATATCGCATTTTGAGAAGCGTTAGAGCTCTATTGCTACGATACGTAGACATCTGCAAACGCTATTTCCTAGCATGGAAGTGTCTTATGTACGTTCTTTTGAAGTAAATACGAGGTATACATGACACTTCGCAATGTATATTATATCTTATTATGAAACATAGAAGTGAGATGCGATATCGCGTTCTAAGAAGCACTAGAACTCTATTGCTACGATACGTAGACATCTGCATACGCTATTTCCTAGGATGGAAGGGTCGCATTATATTCCTTTGAAGTGAGTACGAGGTATACATGACACTTCGCAATGAATATTATACCTTATCATGAAACATAGAAGAGTGATGCGATATCGCGTTTTAGGAAGCATTGGATCTCTATTGCTGCGATACGTAGACATCTGCAAACGCTATTTCCTAGCATGGAAGTGTCGCATTTACATTCCTTTGAAGTGAATACGAGGTATACATGACACTTCGCAATGAATATTATATCTTATCATGAAACATAGCAGTGAGATGCGATATCGCGTTTTAAGAAGCATCAGAACTCTATTGCTACGATACGCAGACATCTGCAAACGCTATTTCCTAGCATGGAAGTGACGCATTTACATTCTTTTGAAGTGAATACGAGGTATACATGACACTTCGCAATGAATACTATATCTTATCATGATACATAGGAATGAGGTGCTATATCGCGTTTTGAGAAGCATTAGAACTCTATTGCTACGATACGTAGACATCTGCAAACGCTATTTCCTAGCATGGATGTGTCGCATTTACATTCGTTTGAAGTGAATACGAGATATACATGACACTTCGCAATGAATATTATACCTTATCATGAAACATAGAAGAGTGATGCGATATCGCGTTTTAGGAAGCATTGGATCTCTATTGCTGCGATACGTAGACATCTGCAAACGCTATTTCCTAGCATGGATGTGTCGCATTTACATTCTTTTGAAGTGAATACGAGGTGTACATGACACTTAGCAATGAATATTATATCTTATCAGGAAACATAGAAATGAGATGCGATATCGCGTTTTGAGAAGCATTGGAAGTCTGTTGCTACGATACGTAGACATATGCAAATGCTATTTCCTAGCAAGGAATAGTCGCATTTACATTCTTTTGAAGTAAATACGAGATATTCATGACACTTCGCAATGAATATTATATCTTATCATGAAACATAGAAGTGAGATGCGATATCGCGTTTTAAGTAGCATTAGAACTCTATTGCTACGATACGTAGGCATCTGCAAACGCTATGCCCTAGCAGGGAATAGTCGCATTTACATTCTTTTGATGTGAATACGAGGTATACATGACACTTCGCAATGAGTATTATATCTTATAATGAAACATAGAATTGAGATGCGATATCGCGTTTTAGGAAGCATTAGAACTCTATTGCCTCGACGCGTAGACATCTGTAGACGCTATTTGCTAGCATGGAAGTGTCGCATTTACATTCTTTTGAAGTGAATACGAGGTTTACATGACACTTCGGAATGAATATTATAACATATCACGAAACATAGAAATGAGATGCGATATCGCGATCTAAGAAGCATTAGAACTCTATTGCTACGATACGTAGGCATCTCCAAACGCTATGCCCTAGCAAGGAATAGTCGCATTTACATTCTTTTGATGTGAATACGAGGTATACATGACACTTCGCAATGAATATTATATCTTACAATGAAGCATAGAATTGAGATGCGATATCGCGTTTTAGGAAGCATTAGAACTCTAGTGCCTCGACACGTAGACATCTGAATACGCCATTTCCTAGCAAGGAAGTGTCGCACTTACATTCGTTTGGAGGGAATACGAGGTATACATGACACTTCGCAATGAATATTATATCTTATCATGAAACATAGGAATGAAATGCGACATCTCGTTTTAAGAAGCATTAGAACTCTCTTACTACTATACGTAGACATCTGCAAACCCTATTCCCTAGCATGGAAGTGTCGCATTTACATTCCATTGAAATGAATACGAGGTATGCATGACACTTCGCAATGAATATTATATCTTATCATGAAACATAGAAATGAGATGCGATATCGCGGTTTAAGAAGCATTAGAACTCTATTGCTACGATACGTAGGCATCTGCAAACGCTATGCCGTAGCAAGGAATAGTCGCATTTACATTCTTTTGATGTGAATACGAGGTATACATGACACTTCGCAATGAATATTATATCTTACAATGAAACAGAGAATTGAGATGCGATATCGCGTTTTAAGAAGCATTAGAACTCCTTTGCCTCGACGCGTAGACATCTGCAGACGATATTTCCTAGCATGGAAGTGTCGCATTTACATTCTTTTGAAGTGAATACGAGGTATACATGACACTTCGCAATGAATATTATATCTTACAATGAAACATAGAATTGAGATGCGATATCGCGTTTTAAGAAGCATTAGAACTCTATTGCCTCGACGCGTAGACATCTGCAGACGCTATTTCCTCGCATGGAAGTGTCGCATTTACATTCTTTTGAAGTGATTACGAGGTATACATGACAATTCGCGATGAATATTGTATCCTATCACGAAACATTTAAATGAGATGCGATATCGCCATTTAAGTAGCATTAGAACTCTATTGCTACCATACGTAGACATCTGAATACGCTATTTCCTAGCAGGGAAGTGTCGCATTTACATTCTTTGAAGTGAATACGAGGTATACCTGACACTTCGCGATGAATATTATATCCTATCACGAAACATATAAATGAGATGCGATATCGCGATTTAAGTAGCATTAGAACTCTATTGCTACGATACGTAGACATCTGAATACGCTATTTCCTAGCAGGGAAGTGTCGCATTTACATTCTTTGAAGTGAATACGAGGTATACCTGACACTTCGCGATGAATATTATATCCTATCACGAAACATATAAATGAGATGCGATATCGCGATTTAAGTAGCATTAGAACTCTATTGCTACGATACGTAGACATCTGAATACGTCATTTCCTAGCAAGGAAGTGTCGCATTTACATTCGTTTGGAGGGAATACGAGGTATACATGACACTTCGCAATGAATATTATATCTTATCATGAAGCATAGAAATGAGATGCGATATCTCGTTTTGAGAAGCATTAGAACTCCATTGCTCCGATACGTAGTCATCTGCAAACGCTATTTCCTAGCAAGGAAGATTCGCATTTACATTCTTTTGAAGAGAATACGAGGTATATATGACACGTCGCAATGAATATTATATCTTATCATGAAACATAGAAGTGAGATGCGATATCGCGTTTTAAGAAGCATTAGAACTCTATGGCCTCGATGCGGAGACATCTGCAAACGCTATTTCCTAGCATGGAAGTGCCGCACTTACATTCTTTTGAAGTGAATACGAAGTATACACGACACTTCGCAATGAATATTATATATTATCATGAAACATATAAATGAGATGCGATATCGCGATTTAAGTAGCATTAGAACACTATTGCTACGATACGTAGACATCTGCAAACATTATGTCCTAGCATGGAAGTATCGCACTTACATTCTTTTGAAGTGAATACGAAGTATACACGACACTTCGCAATGAATATTATATATTATCCTGAAACATAGAAATGAGATGCGATATCACGTTTGAAGGAGCATTAGAACACTATTGCTTCGATACGTAGACATCTGCAAACGCCATTTCCAAGGAAGGAAGTGTCGAATTTACATTCATTTGAAGTATATGCGAGGTATAAGTGACACTTCGCAATGAATATTATATCTTATCATAAAACATCGAAATGAGATGCGATATCGCGATTTAAGTAGCAGTAGAACTCTATTGCTACGATACATAGACATCTGCAAACGCTATTTCCTAGCAAGCAATAGTCGCATTTACATTCTTTTGAAGTGAATACGAAGTGTACATGACACTTCGCAATGAATATTATATCTTATCACGAAACATAGAAATGAGATGTGTTATCGCGATTTAAGTAGCATTAGATCCCTTTTGCTACGATAGGTAGACATCTGAATACGCTACTTCCTAGCAAGGAAGTGTCGCATTTACATTCTCCTGAATTGAATACGAGGAATACATGACACTTTGTAATGTATATTATATCTTATTACGAAACATATATATGAGTTGCGATATCACGATTTATGTAGCATTAGAAATCTATTGCTACGATACCTAGACATCTGCAAACGCTATTTCGTAGCAAGCAATACTCGCATTTACATTCTTTTGAAGTGAATACGAGGTATACATGTCACTTCGCAATGAATATTATACCTTATCATGAAACATAGAAGAGAGATGCGATATCGCGTTTTAAGAAGCATTAGAACTCTGTTGCCTCGATGCGGAGACATCTGCAATCGCTATTTCCTAGCATGGAAGTGTGGCACTTACATTCTTTTGAAGTGAATAAGAGGTATACATGACACTTCGCAATGAATATTATATCTTATCACGAAACGTATAAATGAGATGCGATATCGCGATTTAAGTAGCATCAGAACTCTATTGCTACGATACGTAGACATCTGCAAACGCTATTTCCTAGCAAGCAATATTCGCATTTACATTCTTTTGGAGTGAATACGAGGTATACATGACACTTCGCAATGATTATTATAGCTTATCACAAAACATAGAAATGAGATGCGATATCGCGATTTAAGTAGCATTAGAATTCTATTTCTACGATACGTAGACATCTGCAGACCCTATTTCCTAGCAAGCAGTAGTCGCATTTACTTTCTTTTGAATTGAAAACGACGTGTACATGACACTTCGCAATGAATATTATATCTTATCATGAAACATAGAAGAGAGATGCGATATCGCGTTTTAGGAAGCATTAGAAATCTATGGCCTCGATGCGGAGACATCTGCAATCGCTATTTCCTAGCATGGAAGTGTGGCACATACATTCTTTTGAAGTGAATAAGAGGTATACATGACACTTCGCAATGAATATTATATCTTATTACGAAACATATATATGTGTTGCGATATCGCGATTTAAGTAGCAGTAGAACTCTATTGCTACGATACATAGACATCTGCAAACGCTATTTCCTAGCAAGCAATAGTCGCATTTACATTCTTTTGAAGTGAATACGAAGTGTACATGACACTTCGCAATGAATATTATATCTTATCACGAAACATAGAAATGAGATGTGTTATCGCGATTTAAGTAGCATTAGATCCCTTTTGCTACGATAGGTAGACATCTGAATACGCTACTTCCTAGCAAGGATGTGTCGCATTTACATTCTCCTGAATTGAATACGAGGAATACATGACACTTTGTAATGTATATTATATCTTATTACGAAACATATATATGAGTTGCGATATCACGATTTATGTAGCATTAGAAATCTATTGCTACGATACCTAGACATCTGCAAACGCTATTTCGTAGCAAGCAATACTCGCATTTACATTCTTTTGAAGTGAATACGAGGTATACATGTCACTTCGCAATGAATATTATACCTTATCATGAAACATAGAAGAGAGATGCGATATCGCGTTTTAAGAAGCATTAGAACTCTGTTGCCTCGATGCGGAGACATCTGCAATCGCTATTTCCTAGCATGGAAGTGTGGCACTTACATTCTTTTGAAGTGAATAAGAGGTATACATGACACTTCGCAATGAATATTATATCTTATCACGAAACGTATAAATGAGATGCGATATCGCGATTTAAGTAGCATCAGAACTCTATTGCTACGATACGTAGACATCTGCAAACGCTATTTCCTAGCAAGCAATATTCGCATTTACATTCTTTTGGAGTGAATACGAGGTATACATGACACTTCGCAATGATTATTATAGCTTATCACAAAACATAGAAATGAGATGCGATATCGCGATTTAAGTAGCATTAGAATTCTATTTCTACGATACGTAGACATCTGCAGACCCTATTTCCTAGCAAGCAGTAGTCGCATTTACTTTCTTTTGAATTGAAAACGACGTGTACATGACACTTCGCAATGAATATTATATCTTATCATGAAACATAGAAGAGAGATGCGATATCGCGTTTTAGGAAGCATTAGAAATCTATGGCCTCGATGCGGAGACATCTGCAATCGCTATTTCCTAGCATGGAAGTGTGGCACATACATTCTTTTGAAGTGAATAAGAGGTATACATGACACTTCGCAATGAATATTATATCTTATTACGAAACATATATATGTGTTGCGATATCGCGATTTAAGTAGCATTAGAGCTCTATTGCTACGATACGTAGACATCTGCAAACGCTATTTCGTAGCAAGCAATAGTCGCATTTACATTCTTTTGGAGTGAATACGAGGTATACATGACACTTCGCAATGATTATTATATCTTATTACGAAACATATATATGAGTTGCGATATCGCGATTTATGTAGCATTAGAAATCTATTGCTACGATACCTAGACATCTGCAAACGCTATTTCGTAGCAAGCAATAGTCGCATTTCCTTTCTTTTGAATTGAATACGAGGTGTACATGACACTTCGCAATGAATATTATACCTTATCATGAAACATAGAAGAGAGATGCGATATCGCGTTTTAAGAAGCATTAGAACTCTGTTGCCTCGATGCGGAGACATCTGCAATCGCTATTTCCTAGCATGGAAGTGTGGCACTTACATTCTTTTGAAGTGAATATGAGGTATACATGACACTTCGCAATGAATATTATATCTTGTCACGAAACATATACATGAGATGCGCTATCGCGATTTAAGTAGCATCAGAACTCTATTGCTACGATACGTAGACATCTGCAAACGCTATTTCCTAGCAAGCTATAGTCGCATTTTCATTCATTTGGAGTGAATTCGAGGTATACATGACACTTCGCAATGATTATTATAGCTTATCACGAAACATAGAAATGAGATGCGATATCGCGATTTAAGTAGCATTAGAATTCTATTTCTACGATACGTAGACATCTGCAGACCCTATTTCCTAGCAAGCAGTAGTCGCATTTACTTTCTTTTGAATTGAAAACGACGTGTACATGACACTTCGCAATGAATATTATATCTTATCATGAAACATAGAAGAGAGATGCGATATCGCGTTTTAGGAAGCATTAGAAATCTATGGCCTCGATGCGGAGACATCTGCAATCGCTATTTCCTAGCATGGAAGTGTGGCACATACATTCTTTTGAAGTGAATAAGAGGTATACATGACACTTCGCAATGAATATTATATCTTATTACGAAACATATATATGTGTTGCGATATCGCGATTTAAGTAGCATTAGAGCTCTATTGCTACGATACGTAGACATCTGCAAACGCTATTTCCTAGCTAGCAATAGTCGCATTTACATTCTTTTGGAGTGAATACGAGGTATACATGACACTTCGCAATGATTATTATATCTTATCACGAAACATAGAAATGAGATGCGATATCGCGATTTAAGTAGCATTAAAACACTATTGCTACGATACGTAGACATCTGCAAACGCTATTTCCTAGCATGGAAGTGTCGCACTTACATTCTTTTGAAGTGAATACGTGGTATACATGACACTTCGCAATGAATATTATATCTTATTACGAAACATATATATGAGTTGCGATATCGCGATTTATGTAGCATTAGAAATCTATTGCTACGATACCTAGACATCTGCAATCGCTATTTCGTAGCAAGCAATAGTCGCATTTCCTTTCTTTTGAATTGAATACGAGGTGTACATGACACTTCGCAATGAATATTATACCTTATCATGAAACATAGAAGAGAGATGCGATATCGCGTTTTAAGAAGCATTAGAACTCTGTTGCCTCGATGCGGAGACATCTGCAATCGCTATTTCCTAGCATGGAAGTGTGGCACTTACATTCTTTTGAAGTGAATATGAGGTATACATGACACTTCGCAATGAATATTATATCTTGTCACGAAACATATACATGAGATGCGCTATCGCGATTTAAGTAGCATCAGAACTCTATTGCTACGATACGTAGACATCTGCAAACGCTATTTCCTAGCAAGCAATAGTCGCATTTTCATTCATTTGGAGTGAATTCGAGGTATACATGACACTTCGCAATGATTATTATAGCTTATCACGAAACATAGAAATGAGATGCGATATCGCGATTTAAGTAGCATTAGAATTCTATTTCTACGATAGGTAGACATCTGCAGACCCTATTTCCTAGCAAGCAGTAGTCGCATTTACTTTCTTTTGAATTGAAAACGACGTGTACATGACACTTCGCAATGAATATTATATCTTATCATGAAACATAGAAGAGAGATGCGATATCGCGTTTTAGGAAGCATTAGAAATCTATGGCCTCGATGCGGAGACATCTGAAATCGCTATTTCCTAGCATGGAAGTGTGGCACATACATTCTTTTGAAGTGAATAAGAGGTATACATGACACTTCGCAATGAATATTATATCTTATTACGAAACATATATATGTGTTGCGATATCGCGATTTAAGTAGCATTAGAGCTCTATTGCTACGATACGTAGACATCTGCAAACGCTATTTCCTAGCTAGCAATAGTCGCATTTACATTCTTTTGGAGTGAATACGAGGTATACATGACACTTCGCAATGATTATTATATCTTATCACGAAACATAGAAATGAGATGCGATATCGCGATTTAAGTAGCATTAAAACACTATTGCTACGATACGTAGACATCTGCAAACGCTATTTCCTAGCATGGAAGTGTCGCACTTACATTCTTTTGAAGTGAATACGTGGTATACATGACACTTCGCAATGAATATTATATCTTATTACGAAACATATATATGAGTTGCGATATCGCGATTTATGTAGCATTAGAAATCTATTGCTACGATACCTAGACATCTGCAAACGCTATTTCGTAGCAAGCAATAGTCGCATTTCCTTTCTTTTGAATTGAATACGAGGTGTACATGACACTTCGCAATGAATATTATACCTTATCATGAAACATAGAAGAGAGATGCGATATCGCGTTTTAAGAAGCATTAGAACTCTGTTGCCTCGATGCGGAGACATCTGCAATCGCTATTTCCTAGCATGGAAGTGTGGCACTTACATTCTTTTGAAGTGAATATGAGGTATACATGACACTTCGCAATGAATATTATATCTTGTCACGAAACATATACATGAGATGCGCTATCGCGATTTAAGTAGCATCAGAACTCTATTGCTACGATACGTAGACATCTGCAAACGCTATTTCCTAGCAAGCAATAGTCGCATTTTCATTCATTTGGAGTGAATTCGAGGTATACATGACACTTCGCAATGATTATTATAGCTTATCACGAAACATAGAAATGAGATGCGATATCGCGATTTAAGTAGCATTAGAATTCTATTTCTACGATACGTAGACATCTGCAAACGCTATTTCCTAGCAAGGTAGAGCCGCATTTACATTCTTTTGCAGTGAATTCGAGGTATGCATGATACTTCGCAATGATTATTATATCTTATCACGAAACATAGAAATGAGATGCGAAAACGCGATTTAAGTAGCATTAAAACACCATTGCTACGATACGTAGACATCTGAATACGCCATTTCCTAGCAAGGAAGTGTCGCATTTACATTCGATTGGAGAGAATACGAGGTATACATGACACTTCGCAATGAGTATTATATCCTATCATGAAACATAGGAGAGAGATGCCATATCGCGTTTTTAGAAGCATTAGAGCTCTATTGCTACGATAGGTAGACATCTGCAAACGCTATTTCCTAGCAAGCAATAGTCGCATTTGCATACTTTTGGAGTGAATACGAGGTATACATGACACTTCGCAATGAATATTATATCTTATCGCGAAACATATTAATGAGATGCGATATCGCGATTTAAGTAGCATTAGAACACTATTGCTACGATACGTAGACATCTGCAAACGCTACTTCCTAGCAAGCAATAGTCGCATTTACATTCTTTTGAAATGAATACGAGGCATACATGTCACTTCCCAATGAATATTATACCTTATCATGAAACATAGAAGAGAGATGCGATATCGCGTTTTAAGAAGCATTAGAACTCTGTGGCCTCGATGCGGAGACATCTGCAAACGCTATTTCCTAGCATGGAAGTGTCGCACTTACATTCTTTTGAAGTGAGTACGTGGTATACATGACACTTCGCAATGAATATTATATCTTATTAAGAAACATATATATGAGTTCCGATATCGCGATTTAAGTAGCATTAGAACTCTATTGCTACGATACGTAGACATCTGCAAACGCTATTTCCTAGCAAGCAATAGTCGCATTTACATTCTTTTGGAGTGAATACGAGGTATACATGACACTTCGCAATGAATATTATATCTTATCACGATACATATAAATGAGATGCGATATCGCGATTTAAGTAGCATTAGAACTCTATTTCTAGGATACATAGACATCTGCAAACCCTATTTCCTAGCAAGCAGTAGTCGCATTTACTTTCTTTTGAATTGAATACGAGGTGTACATGACACTTCGCAATGAGTATTATATCTTATCACGAAACATATAAATGAGATACGATATCGGGATTTAAGTAGCATCAAAGCTCTATTGCTACGATAAGTAGACATCTGCAAACGCTATTTCCTAGCAAGCAATAGTCGCATTTACATTCTTTTGGAGTGAATACGTGGTATACATGACACTTCGCAATGAGTATTATATCTTATTACGAAACATATATATGAGTTGCGATATCGCGATTTAAGTAGCATTAGAACTCTATTGCTACGATACGTAGACATCTGCAAACGCTATTTCGTAGCAAGCAGTAGTCGCATTTACTTTCTTTTGAATTGAATACGAGGTATACATGACACTTCGCAATGAATATTATATCTTACCATGAAACATAGAAGTGAGTTGCGATATCGCGTTTTAACAAGCAATAGAACTCTATTGCTACGGTACGTAGACATTTGAAAAGCTATTTCCTAGGATGGAAGTGTCGCATTTACATTCTTCTGAAGTGAATACGAGGTATACATGACACTTTGCAATGTATATTATATCTTATCATGAAACATAGAAATGAGATGAGATATCTCGTTATAAGAAGCATTAGAACTCTATTGCTACGATACGTAGGCTTCTGCAAACGCTATTTCTTAGCAAGGAAGTGTCGCTTTTACAATGTTTTTAAGTGAATACGAGGTATACTTCACACTCCAAAATGAATATTATATCTTATCATGAAACATAGAAATGTGATGCGATATCTCGATTTAAGAAGCATTAGAACTCTATTGCTTCGATACGTAGATATCTGAAAACGATATTTCCTAGCAAGGAAGTGTCGCATTTACGTTCATTTGAAATGTATGCGAGGTATACATGACACATCGCAATGAACATTATATCTAATCATGAAACGTTGAATCGGGATTCGATATCGCGTTTTGAGAAGCACTAGAACTCTATTGCTACGATACGCAGCCATCTGCAGACGATATTTCCTAGCAAGGAAGGGTTGCATTTACATTCTTTCGAAGTGAATACGAGGTATACATGACAATTCGCAATGAATATTATATCTTATCATGAAACATAGGAATGAGTTGCGATATCCCGTTTTAAGAAGCATTAGAACTCTATCGCTTCGATACGTAGACATCTGCCAACGCTATTTCCTAGCAAGGAAGTGTCGCATTTACATTCTTTTGAAAGGATTACGAGGTATACATGACGCTTCGCAAGGTATATTATATCTTACCACGAAATACAGAAATGAGATGCGATATCCTGTTTTAAGAAGCATTGGAACTCTATTGCTACGATACGTAGGAACCTGCAGACGCAATTTCCTAGCAAGGAAGTGTCGCATTTACATTTTTTTTGAAGTGAATACTAGGTATACATAACACTCCACAATGAATATTATATCTTGCCATGAAACACAGAAATGAGATGCGATATCGCGTTTTAAGATGCATTAGAACTATATTTCTACGATACGTTGGCATCTGCAAACGCTATTTCCTAGCAAGGTAGAGCCGCATTTACATTCTTCTGTAGTGAATACGAGGTATACATGACACTTCGCAATGAATATTATATCTTATCATGAAACATAGAAATCAGATGCGATATCGCGTTTTGAGAAGCATTAGAATTCTATTGCTTTAATACGTAGACATCTGCAAACGCTATTTAATAGCAAGGAAGTGTCGCATTTACATTCATTTGAAGTGAATACGAGGTATACATGACACTGCGCAATGAATATTATATCTTATCATGAAACATATAAGTGAGTAGCAATATCGCGTTTTGAGAAGCATTAGAACACTAATGGTACGATACGTAGACATCTGCCAACGCTATTTCCTAGGAAGGAAGTGTCGCATTTGCATTCTTTTGAAGCGAGTACGATGTAGACATAACACTCCACAATGAATATTATATCTCATCAGGATAGATAGAAATGAGATTCGATATCGCTATTTAAGAAGCATTAGAACACTATTGCTTCGATATGTAGACATCTGCAAACGCTATTTCCTACCAAGGAAGTGCCGCATTTACATTCACTTGAAGCGCATGCGAGGTATACATGACACTTCGCAATTAATATTATATCTTATCATGAGAATAGAAATGAGATGCGATATCGCGTTTTGAGAAGCGTTAGGTCTCTGATGCTACGATACGTAGACATCTGCAAACGCTATTTCCTAGCAAGGAAGAGTCGCATTTACATTCATTTGAGGAGTATGCGAGGTATACAAGACACTTGGCAATGAATATTATATCTTGTCATAAAACATAGAAAAGAGATGCGATAACTCTATTTAAGAGGCATTAGAACTCTATTGCTTCTATCATGTCCTGGCGAACAAATTATTCGTATCCCAGGAGGCTGAATGACACAAGCCTTTTAGTCGCGAATTCGGTCCGGTATAAAACGCGTATGACCGGGTCCGTCGATTCTGGCAAGACGCGGGCACCGTAAACAATCGCGAACGCGTGTAAGGAGGGATTTTACTTACCTTTCGCTGATTTCTCTCTTCTGCTTTCAGATGTGGCGATCGTCGAAGGTCGTTCTCGGGGAAGGAGTCGGCGTACGGCTGGCTGGAATCGGCGTTGTGACGGTGGAAGCTGCGATGAATGTCACCGTCCGTCGATGAACGAAGAATTCTGGCGTTTTACCAACGTATTCCGCACGAGATAATGGATTAAATTCTTCCTCCCGGCGCGAAGAGTTCGTTTGTAAACACTCAAGTTGTTACGAACTTGGAATAATTTGTATTAAAATAAAATTGAATTTAGGAATGGAGTTGGAATGAACTAGAACTTGATGTGGTAGAAAAATAATAAAGTATATTCTAAATCAAAGAGTACAAGAACAATTATTTCTAAGTATTAAGACTAGGTTAACTATGAATTAGGAATTAGAACAAAGACTTTAGAACTAGGAACCTCATCGAGGCTGCGCGGCGGCCCTAAGGAGCGACTTGGAAGAGACTTGGAATTAGAAGTGCCCGAAGGCGAGATAGAACTGTACCGTACTGACGGTACTGACTGACTGTGTCTGACTGTCCGTCATGACTGTCTGTAATTGACTGTCTGTAATTGACTGTGTCTCCCAAGATGCGCCTGCGACCTCTTCGACTCTCGGAGCGCTTCGGTCGCGTGCGAACGTAGGTGGGAGTATGTGGACGCCGGAGTGGGGTCTCGGCGTTGCGTGGTGGGGCTAGCGGCGCGTGCCGCTGAGGCGGTCGCGATTTCGCGCGTCGCGGCTTACTTAATTAGCGCAACTTATGAATATAGAGGTACAAGTATGAAATTAGAAATTACGCCTTAAATGTAAAATGTGTGTTGTTTGTGTCGTTATAAAGTTGTGTCGTGTAAATTCTATGAGCTAGGAATACAGAGCTTAGAATGTAGGAGTATATATATAATGTTAATTAATAATCTTAGAAATAGTATTTTGGGCATGGCAGATCTGGGATTGTGAAATCGTAGAGTCCTTTGTACGGTGAGGGTTCCCGTCGTCGGATCTCGTAGAGGTTGATTCTCCTGGTACGTCCCTGGAATGAGCGAGAGGGCGAGTTTCCCTGCAGGTAAGAGTGAGACGGTGGGTGACTCCTTGAGTGGGAGCGAGACAGCGCACATGGTCCTCGGTGCGAGTGGGACAGAGTGTGTTGCCCTTGGAGCGAGAGAGGTGGCGAACACCTCTGCGGGTGCGAGTGAGACGGAGGGTAGGTCCCTTGGAGTGAGAGAGACGGCGAGCACCTCTGCGGGTGCGAGCGAGTCGATTGTCGTAGCCCTTGGCCTGAGTGAGACGGCGAGTTGCGCCTGGGTGTTGCCTGTGGTGCAGGCGCGTGAGGGTGGTTGCTGTGGTGCGTTGAGAGGGTGGCAGGCGGCACGCCTGACGTCACACCATCCCCCTTAGAAAAAGAATTTCGCCTATGGCGAAATCTCTGGTCTGATGTGGCCTCGATGTGGGATGCTACTCGTTTCGTGTGCTGTGGAGGAGATTGGTCCTCCTTGGCGTGTATGCTGCTCTCATCTCGTGGATGCTGTGGTCTATCATCTCGTGGATGCTGTGGGCTCTCGTCTCGTGGATGCTGTGGTCTCTGCGTATGTTGTGCTGCTACGGCTGCACTCTGTTTGGTTGCACTTTTCTTCTGTGGTGTACTTTGTTCGTTTGTCACTGTCACCGATTCTTTTACTCTTTGTTCATTAAGATTTTCAGTTTTTGATTTCGACTTACACTTTTCACTGTCTCCTACATTCGATCGAACTCTCATACGTGCATTCATCGTTTGTACAAATGCACAATCTTGTACCTCCCCTTAACATTCATTTTTACATTATTGTTAGGTAGAATCTCCAAGATCTTATATGGGCCTGTGTATTGAGAAGCGAATTTATGTCTAAGTGGTTCGCGGAGCAAATAAACCCATTGTCCGATTTGGAAATCCTTTACATTAAGTTTCTTATCGTAATAGAATTTAGGACGTGTTTTTGCACAGTCTAAGTTTGTTTTCGCTACTTCTTGTGAAGTACGTATTCTAT
Organism: Xylocopa sonorina; assembly: GCF_050948175.1. Taxonomy (NCBI): domain Eukaryota; kingdom Metazoa; phylum Arthropoda; class Insecta; order Hymenoptera; family Apidae; genus Xylocopa; species Xylocopa sonorina. Next base: position 1,044 of record NW_027490145.1, on the reverse strand, counting down.
CGTTGAGTTCATCTAAATACGCGGCGTACGATTCGTTTTCTAATAATTGATCTATTTGACGTTGTATTTCTTCCTTGTGTATCGGCGGGAAGCGGTATTGTTTCACGTTTATTGGCTGATCGTTTATCGTTGGAATGCGGTGCTCGGTTACATTGGTAAATCCTAATTTATCGCCTGGGAGATGGAATAAATCTTGATGGTTAGAAATCAGTTTGTATATATTATTTCTTTCTTCGCTGTTTAGATGATCTAGACGGAGTGACGCGACTATTTCGTCGAATCGGCTTTGAGGTCGCGTTACATTTTGAGTGGCGCGCGGAGTGTCGCGTTTCGAGTGTCGTTCGCTATCGCTTTTGAGAAGAGGTTTATTTTGTGTATCTTTCGCGCGGATGTTTAAGTTACGTTGCGTACCTTCGATGGCACTTGAAAAAATTTTTGTGGATTTTGAGGTTGTTATTGGAAGATTTATCATGATTGGAAACTTTGTGTTGAATATCGCGTGACGATGGTAAGAGATTTTCGTTGGAATTCGTAGAATTTGAAGTGGATTTTGAAACAATGTTAGCATAAGATACAGTGGGATTTGGGAATACTCGTTTTAGAGTGGATACAGTGGATTTGGAATTAGTCGAGTTAGTACGCATGCTTGAGACAGTGGATTTAGTATTAATTGGATTAGTAGGCATGCTGGAAACAGTGGATTTAGTATTAGTAGAATTAGTAGGCATGCTTGAAACAGTGGATTTAGTATTCATTTTTGTATTAGAAACAGTGGATGTAGTATTGATTTTTGTATTAGAAACAGTGGATTTAGAAGTATTCGTAAATAACGAATATAATGCTGGTTCTCGTTTCAGCGATTCGAGAACGGGAAGCGGGTCCAGATGAATTCTGGGCACCGCGATCTCGATCTCGGTATCGGTTGCATTAATTATGCGTGCTATCGCATGGCCGTTTCGCACTTTAACGAAAGCATCACCGAAATATACTCCCTTCGCGATCTGTGTTCGGGGGATTATTCCTTCGCCTACGCCTGAATTAATT